>NC_090767.1:60523612-60536112 GCF_036898095.1 Palaemon carinicauda | reverse complement strand
GACTGCCGAGTGACAGGGAAGGACGCATCTCTTTCTCGTCTGCGTCTTCTCGTTCTTAGAAAGTTCTTCCTTTTCCATGGCAAGTTTTTGGCTGCAAAACCTAGAGGTTGATCAGGAGTGGCATTGCACCACTCTTACTGTTTTTCTCCCTGTAGGAGAGACAGTGCTGTTACGGAACTTCAAACGCTTTCTGAGGACAGTACTCGACTCATTGTTGGCCGACTTTGAAGGGCGCCACCCATCCTTCTTAGAGTCTTTGTTACTACAGTTCTTCAAGAAGTTCTAATCCAGTCAGTAACTCAAAATCCAACAATCGCTTCATGTAAACTTGCTGGATGTCGGATTATGAATTCAGTCGGCCTAATTTTTCATGTTTTCTCTGCATATATGCTGTTGCGTTAGCTTGTGGTTGCCCTTGGTGATTAATAGATGAAGAGGTAAATGTTTAAGTCATGCGATACGTTTCGTAGTGCTGATGGTTCTAAGGAGCGATTGCAACCAAGGATTTTTGGCGGCAAACTCTACGAATGACACTGACAGCACTTATAGTGTAAGCAGCACCAAGGAGCATAAATCAGCTGCTGCAATCTACCTGTCATGCTGACTTATACCTGTGAGAATGGTGAAGAATGACATGGATTCTAGAGAGCTTTGTGTCTCTAAAATATAGAATGGTATGGCTTGCCACAGCTGCCCGAAGGTAGGGCGCCTGAATAGGGCGCCTGAATTCATGCAGTTGATGAAAGTAGATATGAAATGAGACTGCTGCAGTGTACATTATTTCAAGTGTTTTTTTTTTATTGCCAAAGCTCGTCTGTTATCACAACCAACGATTGAAATTTTTCCCGTATGCAATGGAAAAAGAAAATTCCATATATGTTGGCAGTTCCTGATGTTGTGACCTGGAGTTGTATGTGTCACCAGACTCTCTTCTTTCTTCTTCACATTAGGCCTGCTTTCTTGCTGCAGATTTTACATTACCTACGTCTACCTCTAGTTCTATCGCCCAAGATGTGCGTACAGTCAAACCTCTAGCTACGAAAGAATCGGCTTATAAAATTTTCACTTCACGAAAGGAGATGCAAAGAATTTTACGACTCGGATCACGAAAAATGTATCGGACAACGAAAGGCGGTACGAAGTGGGAGCCCGACCGTATCCGAGATAGATTTTAAAATTCGTGCGCTGCCAGCCCGTAAACTCACTACCGTCCTCCTCCATTCCCATTGGTTATCTCCCTACTCGGATGCTAGTTACCTCCATGAGATCCTGCTCTCCTATTGGTCGTCATCTACTGTACTGTATACCATCGTGCATCTACGCATCAGCGTTCCTATGTCTTCCCGTTCCGGCATCGGTATCGTACGCATTGACTTAGTGTTTGTGATTTTGCTTTTGTAACAATTTTACAGTACGTACTGTTATCGTGTGTGATACTTACAATACATCATTAGCCATTGGTCCCAAGAAAATTGCTGATGTCAGGGTAAAGAAGAGGATGTTTTTTCCATGGAGATGAAGATGGAAATAATCAAGAAATACGAGGCTGGCATGCGGTCAAGTGTGCTCTGGAAAATTTTTCAATATTTAACTTAGCCGGTGATTATATAGCTGCAACTCTGTTGCTCGACAGACAACTCTACGGTAAAAACTCGCCAGCGATCGCTACACAGGTTGCGGGTGTGCCCAACAGCGCCATCTGTCGACCAGATACCCAGTTCTCAATGTAAACAAAGACTCAATTTTCTCTCTGTCGAGGTTTCGACAAGACGTACTTACTCGCTGTTGCTAAACTGGAGTTTTTTCACATCTAATTGGTGAAGTACTTTATTCTAGTTTTGAGCTTTCGCTGTGCAGGGTTTCTCTTCACACAAATCCTTGAACTCTTTTTGATAACGGATTCTTTGTTGATGACTTTTTGATAGTTTTTTGAATTTCCCTTTGACCAATTCAAAAGGGCTGACCCTTCATAAGTCCCCAAATTTAGGAAGTGCAATGCTAGGGACTGTTCAAGGCATCTTCCGAAGGCTTCTATCGACCCTCACACTGTTTGTTCCAATTGTCGGGATAAAACCTGTCAATTGGAAGATCGGTGTGAGGAGTGCGTTGGCCTTTCGGAATTCGATTTTATCGAATTTCAAAAGTATACACGTAGGCTAGAGAGAGATAGAGTTAGGAGAAGTTCTTATCGTTCTATTGATATATCCTCTCCTCATGCCCCACAACCTATTCCTTCCCCTGTAGTGGTTGCTCCTAACCCCCCTCCTGGCACTCAGGAACCTTCGATGGCTGATATGATGCGTGCCATCCAGGCTCTGGGTGAGAGAGCTGAGTCCCTTGCTAGTGACCGTAATCAGCTCATGGCGGATGTGAAGGAGCTTAAGTGCAAAAGTGCAGTGGGAAGTGCTAAAGTGCCGAGTGATAGTGTTGTGGATAGTGTTGCGCTTGAGGGTTCGTCTGTTCGTGCCTGTCGTCCTCCTAGTCCGGGACCTCTTGCAAGTTCCCAAGTCCAGGGGAGAAGCAATGTCGTACGACAAATGGGTTCGAGAGGCTTTAATCAGCGAATAGACGTTCCCTCCGTGGTATCGGCCGTATCTACCCAAGATCGCTCCTACCTAACTAAGACGAGAGAGCCCATTTATACCTCGTCTTCGGAAGGTGTTTCTCGCAAGAAACCCTGGACCAAGGTCTCACGACCGTTAAAACGCAAGTCGGTCCCTTCAGCGCAAGTCCAACGGCCCGGTTGTAGCCACTGGGTCAGTTCGGACTCGCTGCCGTCATCCGATGACTGCTCACCGCCTAAGAGAGGCAAAGCGGTACCGCTTCAGACAGTAACACCGTCTGTCGCCGCACCTGCTCCTGTAGACCCTAAGTGGTCTCTACTGCAAGACATGCAGTCTAAACTGACGTCTCTAATGCAGGACTTTCGTGCGGAGAAGGTTGCTGCCGCACCAGCTAGTGCAGTACCTAGCCTACAACCTTCCACACGATCGGTTGTGCGTCCTGTGGACGCTGAGGTAACCTTCTCACGTACACCAGTTGAGAGAGTTCCTCCACCCATGCGTTCCAGTGTGATCTGCCAGCCGCATGTTGACGTTAAGCGACGCACGGAGGTTGCCGTTGACGTTCGGGAGGTTCAACAACCGTCAGAGTTGCTTTGTTTTGACGCGGTGCGTCAACCTCCGCAACCCAGTGTGGTTTCCACTGCGCACCCACATCAGTCCAGACAGTCTGGAGTAGACGCTATGCGTCCCCGCGCTGCCATGGTTGTTGCCAGCTCACAGACTGGGCAGCAGTTCCATGACGTTGCGTCCGGCTCAGTCACGCATGCACCCGTGCGACCGGACTCAGCGAACCAGCCGTTACCCACTCCGTTGCCGTTTCCTCATCAGTTATCGGATGAGGGACTTTCTGATGATGATGTTGCTGCACACATAGATGAACCACAATCAGAATTGGACGAGCCTAAGTCTACTCAACCCTCTTTGGACTTTAGGAAAGTTTTGGCCATTTTCAAAGAGATGTTTCCGGACCAGTTTGTTTCTGTGGCTCCTCGTTCTCCTCCGTCAGAGTTTGTGTTAGGCATGCCGTCTACCACTCCTGCCTTTACTAGACTCGTCCTTGCACGCTCGTCCAAGAGAGCTTTGCGGGTGATAGGAGAATGGTTGCAGTCCAAGAAGAGTTTAGGGAAGACAGCCTTTACGTTTCCCCCTGCTAGACTCTCTTCTAGATCGAGCGTCTGGTATGCCACGGGAGAAGTTCTCGGCTTGGGAGTTCCTGCCTCTGCCCAGGGCGACTTCTCAAGCCTTGTAGACTCTCCCCGCTGCCTTGCCATGAGACGCTCAAAGATATGTTGGTCATCTTCGGACCTGGACCACCTTTTGAAAGGTACCTTTAGGGCCTTCGAAGTTTTTAACTTCTTAGACTGGTGTCTAGGAGCCCTAAGCAGAAAGATATCTCCGACAGAGAAAGAGACTTCCTTGCTCATTATGTCCTGCATGGACAAGGCCGTACGTGATGGGTCTAATGAGCTTGCTGCATCATTTGTGTCCGGAGTCCTTAAAAAGCGTGAAAACCTATGCTCATTCCTTTCAGCTGGAGTTACACCGTGCCAGAGATCCGAGCTTCTTTTTGCTCCTCTTTCCAAGTGCCTTTTTCCAGAAGACCTGATTAAGGAAATAGCCGCTTCATTGATACAGAAGGACACTCATGATCTTGTTGCGTCCTCCGCTCGCAAAGCTACCCCTTTGCCTACCTTGTCAGCTAGACCAAGGATGGACACTCCAGCGTCCCGTTTTATTCCGCCCTTTCGTGGCAGAGCCTCCAGCAGAGGAGGTGCTCGTGCCGAAGGGAAACGAGGAAAGAAGAAAGGAACCAAGTCCTTTAAGGGCAGAGTCTGACTGCCAGCTTCTTCAGACAGCAGTGGGAGCCAGACTCAAGAACTTCTGGCAGACCTGGGAAAAGAGAGGCGCAGATGCACAATCTGTGAAGTTGCTCAGAGAGGGGTACAAGATCCCTTTTGTACGGAAACCCCCTCTAGCAACGTCTCCCATCGATCTCTCTCCCAGGTACAGAGAGGAAGACAAGAGACGAGCCTTGAAACGGGAAGTGTCTCTTTTACTAGAGAAGGGAGCGGTGGTCAAAGTCTCGGACCTTCAAACTCCGGGATTCTACAACCGACTCTTCTTGGTGTCAAAGAAGACAGGAGGGTGGAGGCCGGTGCTAGACGTCAGTGCTCTGAATGTCTTTGTCACAAAGCAGACGTTCTCCATGGAGACCACAAAGTCAGTCTTAGCAGCGGTCAGAAGGGAAGACTGGATGGTCTCTTTAGACCTAAGGGACGCCTACTTCCACGTCCCCATCCACCCGGACTCCCAACCTTTTCTGAGATTCGTTTTCGAAAAGGTTGTCTACCAGTTTCAAGCCCTGTGCTTTGGCCTAAGCACAGCTCCTCTTGTGTTTACGAGGCTGATGAGGAATGTAGCCAAATTCCTTCATTTAGCGGACATCCGAGCCTCCCTCTATTTGGACGACTGGCTTCTCAGAGCTTCTTCCAGTCGTCGCTGTCTGAAGGATCTAAAGTGGACTCTAGATCTGACCAAGGAATTGGGTCTCCTTGTCAATATGGAAAAGTCACAACTGGTCCCATCCCAAACTATTGTGTATTTAGGGATGGAGATTCACAGTCTAGCTTTTCGGGCTTTTCCGTCGGCCCCCAGAATAAGCCAAGCCCAGTTATGCATCCAGAACATGCTGAAGAAGGAACAATGTTCAGTCAGGAAGTGGATGAGTCTGATAGGGACGCTATCATCCCTGGAACAATTTGTGTCATTAGGAAGACTACACCTCCGTCCTCTTCAATACCATCTAGCATTTTACTGGAAAAAGGACAAGACGCTAGAAGCGGTCTCGATCCCCATTTCCGAGAAGATGAAGTCTTGCCTGACTTGGTGGAAGGACAGTATCAACCTAAGAGAGGGTCTTCCCCTGGCTGTTCAGACTCCCAACCACGTTCTCTTCTCGGACGCATCGGACGTAGGCTGGGGCGCGACATTAGACGGTCGGGAATGTTCGGGACTATGGAACTCGAGTCAAAGGATAATGCATATCAACTGCAAGGAGCTACTGGCAGTACATCTGGCCTTGAAAAGCTTCAGGTCTCTCCTTCGAGGCAAAGTGGTGGAAGTGAACTCGGACAACACCACTGCCTTGGCGTACATCTCCAAACAAGGAGGGACCCACTCACTGACGTTGTACGAGATCGCAAGGGACCTGCTCATCTGGTCAAAAGGTCAAAACATATCACTTGTAACGAGGTTCATCCAAGGCAACTTGAATGTCATGGCAGATTGTCTCAGTCGGAAGGGGCAAGTAATTCCAACGGAATGGACCCTCCACAAGGATGTATGCAAGAGACTTTGGGCCACTTGAGGCCAACCAACCATAGATCTCTTTGCAACCTCGATGACCAAGAGGCTCCCAATATATTGCTCACCAATCCCGGACCCAGCAGCAATACATATAGATGCCTTTCTCCTAGATTGGTCGCATCTAGATCTATACGCATTCCCACCGTTCAAGATTGTCAACAAGGTACTGCAGAAGTTCGCCTCTCACGAAGGGACAAGGTTGACGCTAGTTGCTCCCCTCTGGCCCGCGAGAGAATGGTTCACCGAGGTACTTCGATGGCTAGTAGACGTTCCCAGAAGTCTTCCTCTAAGGGTGGACCTTCTACGTCAGCCACACGTAAAGAAGGTACACCAAAGCCTCCACGCTCTTCGTCTGACTGCCTTCAGAATATCGAAAGACTCTCGAGAGCTAGAGGCTTTTCGAAGGAGGCAGCCAGGGCGATTGCTAGAGCAAGGAGAACATCCACCCTTAGAGTCTACCAATCGAAGTGGGAAGTCTTCCGAAACTGGTGCAAGTCAGTACAGTATCTGTATCCTCGACCAGTACCTCTGTAGCTCAAATAGCTGACTTTCTCTTATACCTGAGAAAAGAACGTTCACTTTCAGCTCCCACTATCAAGGGCTACAGAAGCATGTTGGCATCGGTCTTCCGGCATAGAGGCTTAGATCTTTCCAACAATAAAGATCTACAGGACCTCCTTAAGTCTTTTGAGACCACGAAGGAGCGTCGTTTGGTTACACCTGGTTGGAATTTAGACGTGGTACTAAGATTCCTCATGTCAGACAGGTTTGAGCCGCTACAATCAGCCTCCCTGAAAGATCTCACCTTAAAGACACTTTTCCTGGTATGCTTAGCCACAGCTAAAAGAGTCAGTGAGATTCATGCCTTCAGCAAGAACATCGGATTTTCGTCAGAAAAAGCTACATGTTCACTACAACTTGGTTTTCTAGCCAAAAATGAGCTGCCTTCTCGACCTTGGCCGAAATCATTCGATATTCCCAGCTTATCGAATATGGTAGGCAATGAACTAGAAAGAGTCTTATGCCCTGTGAGAGCTCTTAAGTTCTATTTAAAACGAACTAAACCTTTACGAGGCCTATCTGAAGCTTTATGGTGTTCAGTTAAGAAACCATCTTTGCCTATGTCAAAGAATGCTTTATCCTATTTTATCAGACTGTTAATACGAGAAGCTCATTCCTATCTGAGTGAGGAAGACCAAGCATTGCTGAAGGTAAGGACACACGAAGTTAGAGCTGTCGCAACTTCCGTGGCCTTTAAGCAAAATAGATCTCTGCGAAGTATAATGGACGCAACCTATTGGAGAAGCAAGTCAGTGTTTGCGTCATTTTATCTAAAGGATGTCCAGTCTCTTTACGAGGACTGCTACACACTGGGACCATTCGTAGCAGCGAGTGCAGTAGTGGGTGAGGGCTCAACCACTACAATTCCCTAATTCCATACCCTTTTAATCTTTCTCTTGAAATGTTTTTATTGTTGTTTTTTGGGTTGTCCGGAAGGCTAAGAAGCCTTTCGCATCCTGGTTGATTTGGCGGGTGGTCAAAGTCATTTCTTGAGAGCGCCTAGATTAGGGGTTTTGATGAGGTCCTGTTGTATGGGTTGCAACCCTTGATACTTCAGATCCTAGGGGTCGATCAGCATCCTAAGAGGATCGCGAGGCTCCGTAAGGAAGACGTACTTAAAAGGCAGAGTAATTGTTCAAGTCGACTTCCTTACCAGGTACCTATTTATTTTGTTTTTGTTATTTTGATAACTTCTAAAATGAAATAAAAACTCTTAGCTCATAAAAGTGTAAACATATATTGCTGGTCTCTACCCACCCCCCTGGGTGTGAATCAGCTATATAATCACCGGCTAAGTTAAATATTGAAAAATGTTATTTTGATTATAAAATAAATTTTTGAATATACTTACCCGGTGATTATAAATTAAATGACCCTCCCTTCCTCCCCAATAGAGACGCAGTGGGACGAGGAGAAAATTGAGTCTTTGTTTACATTGAGAACTGGGTATCTGGTCGACAGATGGCGCTGTTGGGCACACCCGCAACCTGTGTAGCGATCGCTGGCGAGTTTTTACCGTAGAGTTGTCTGTCGAGCAACTGAGTTGCAGCTATATAATCACCGGGTAAGTATATTCAAAAATTTATTTTATAATCAAAATAACATTTTAAGAAGCAGGCAGAAACAAGCTGCTTTGGACGAATACAGTATTTTAGTAAGAGGCCTTTGGTAGAAGCAGACCAAGCGCCAGCTAAGAAACGAAAAGTGGCATTGATGAAGAAAATATGTAGTGTAACTAGATTTAGAAAATAAAAAAATGTAAAGTAAAAGAAAAAAAAATATAAAAGGGAAAAAAAAATTTATTTCAAGTTTATCGTAAAGTTAAGTGTTAATATTTCCTGCCATTTGTTGATGCATTTCCTAAAACCAAGTGTTAATGTTTTCTGTCATTAATAAATCTATTTTGTAAAGTTAAGTGTTTACGTTTTCTGCCATTTTCATCCTCCTCTACCGCCCCGCACTTCGCCCTCAGACATCGCCTCACTGCGAAGGTAAGGTTCCACATTTTTGTTACTGTATTTTTACTGTTTGCTCTAATTAACATTTATTTTTCAGATTATCAATGTTAATTTATTACTAAATGATCAAAATACAGTATTTTTCATATATTTAGTACTGTTTGGTTGTGCATATCCTTTTTATAAGCATTTAATATGGTGTTTTTTTAGGGTCTTGAACGAATTACGCTATTAACATGTAAAAGGCGACTCGCTTCACGAAAGAAATCACTTCACGTTGGGTTTGCAATGAGACAACGTCCTGGAGACCACACTTTATTACAAGATACTCAAGAGCCAACTGACTGGCAACAGCATATGCAGATGCATGCTCGGCAGCGCATGGCCGAAAAACATATCGTACATCCCCCCCCCCTCAAGATTATACTTATACGTGGTAAAAAAAATGAAAGGGGGAAATGTCACTAAATCAATGAGAAATGAGAAAAAACAAAATTAAAGCTAACTTTTCGATACATACACGAAAACCAAATAAATACATAAATTCTCTGGAAAGAAATATCAATTCCTGATGTAATTACATACAACAGATAATAACATCATTCTTCAAAGTCTTTGAGCCACTTGGGTTTACCGGCAGCCCTTCTCGGCCTACTAACGACGTTGGGCTCCTGTATGGGGTGTGTTACATGTTCTGTCGGGGTATGGCTTGCGGAGGTCCCGTGCTGAGACACGGGCGTGCCAGGGGGCGGAGCGATGACTCTCAGGTGTCGTCTATTCCTTTTTGATAGCCTGCCGCTCCCGTTGAGTTTGACGGTGTACTGACGATGGGGCTTTGTTTCCGTTACTATGCCCGTTCTATCCCACTGCTTGGTAGCTTGGTTATGTATGGGTACATGGGTACCTAGTTCGGTGGGTGGCAGTCTTCTGGTAGTGCCAGGGATGCGCATCAACTCCTGCGACCTGGCCACTTGTAACTCCCTTCGATGTATCGTCTGCCTCCAATGTCTGTCTACTGACAGGTGTCTCCTGGCCGTCGGTACCCCATCGCGCAGCTGGCGACCCGTTGCAAGCTGAGATGGCGACTTGCTAATCTCCCTGAGAGGCGTGTTGAGATACTGAAGTATCGCCAGGGCCGTTTTGTCCGACTCAAGGGCTCCACTCTTTAACGTATTTTCTCAGAGTAGCCTCTTTGCCAATTTGACAGCTGCTTCTGCCCTGCCATTAGATAGGGGATACTGGGCCGACGACAGCCGGAACCTTGACTCCCCATCTCCTGAAGAAGGCCTCCATCTCCTCGCTGGCCAAGTTTGTACCTCTGTCAGTTGATATTTGTTCCGGGGCTTCCCAACGCGAGAAATATGATCGAAGGTGATTGCTGATTTTGTTAGACGTGGCACCATTGGGGAAATGAGCTACTTCTAACCAACCTGTTAGTCTGTCTGCATATACCATGTATACACTGCCTTCTATCTGGAACATATGTGCGACGACTTGCTGGAAAGGGTATTCTGCAGGGGGCGTGTGCATCATTTCTTCAGGAGGCAGTGAGGGGGCGTGTTCATCGCATGAAGTGCATTGGGCACGGCGATGCTGAAGGTCCCCTTCTATTCCCGGCCAATAGACCGACTGGTTGGCTCTTCTAAGCATAGAGTCGAGGCCTTGGTGTCCTGTGTGTAGGTTAGCGGCTACCTGGCGGCGTAAATCCTCGGGGATGACCAAACGAATACATCCTTGGTCCACTGAGTATGTCACCAGATCCTGGTTGATGGCTAGCCGATCCTGAACGCTGAAGAAGGGACGAAGGCAGGCAAGTTCTTGTGATTTCTGTTGGGGTCAGTCGCCCGCTCCAACCCTGGCAAGCAAGAGCTGATATACAGGGTCGTTAGATGTGGCGCTCCTGACGCAGTCTTCATCCAACACGATGATGTCCGGTTCCAAGGCGGTCACGGTTGCACATGCCACTGCCACTTGAATGTCGTCCTCCAATTCCACATCGGCAGCTTTATGGGATGCTCGCATGGTTGGGTACCTTGAAAGAAAATCCGTGGCGGTGTTCTTTTTTCCAAGCAGGTATTTCATGTGGAACTTGAACTGGAGTGTCTTCTCTTTCAGGTTGAATAATCTTGGATTGATGACGTCCTTGAGGGCTCTGTCACCCAGCAGTTTGACGAGTGGACGGTGGTCCGTGATGATGGTGAGATTAGGACACCCAAGTAGGAACAACCTGGCCTTCCGCAAGCACCAGGTAACTGCCAGGGCTTCTCCTTCTACGGGGGCATAGCCAGCTTCAGAGGGGGTGAGGTGTCGACTACCACACAGGGCAAGGCTCAGCCTCCCTTGCAACAGAAGGGGCTGTCAGCTGACTGACAAACGCAATACTGCTGAAGGACTACGAAACCGATGCCTTCCTTGTTCCAATCCGTCATTATCGTTGTAGGGCGTGTCTTGTCGTAAAATGCCATGCCGGCCTTGGCTAATTGACAGATGACCTCCTATGCCTGCCGGAGTTTGTCACGTAGCTGGCTATCCCAGTAGACGTTTTTTCCGGTGAGTTTTCTGAGGATGTCCCTAAAGGGCTCCATGATGGGTGCCATTGCAAGAAAGGGAGCTAATTGATTCACGAATCCAAACCACGACCTAATATCCGTGATGGAGGGCTTTTCTGGCATATGGAAGTTACGAATGTCGTCTAGTCGTTCGTCCGGGGGGCTTGTATGACTCCCATCCTAGGTGATAACCGACGAAAGTAACCTCTCTCTTGCAGAATTTAAACTTCTCGGGCTTGAGTGTGATACCTGCAGAGGCACACGTTGACACGAATTCATATACATGCCAGAACGCCTCTTCGATGCTGTGATCGTATAGCAAAGTGTCGTCAATGCATTTATGCTTTCTGGTGATGTCTTGCAGGGCATCATCGAACCTTTTTGTGTAGGCGTCGGACGCCGAACAGTGACCCATGGGTGTTCTACGATAACGGTATCGTCTCCATGGGGTGATGAAGGTCGTGAGTGGGCGGCTGTCCTCGTCCAATTCCACTTGATGGAAACCCCAGTGGGCGTCCGCCGTAGTCTTGTACGTGTGAATGGGGATGCTTGAAATCATGTCGAAGGGTGCCAGTGTATGATGAGTCTCACGAAGACAGTGGGCGTTAAGGAGGTGGAAGTCTACTGTGTGGCGAGGTTGGCCCGTCATCTTGGCTACGACGACCATCCTCGCACACCATTCCGTTGCCTCCCCCACTGGGACTGGTTCTATCACACCCTTCCGAACGTCCTCGTCAAGTTGAGCCTTGACCTCCTCTTCCCAATGCTTAGGGATTGTTGCGGGCGTGTGACAGGCATAAGGCACGGCATCAGGCAACAAATGGACGTGGTGCTGCTTGCCCGTCATTACAGGTAAAGGTTCCCTGGTTGTGTTAAAGGTTGTTGATGAGAAATGCCGTAATAACCATTCCTCAAGTCTTGGTATATTCTCCTCCACAGGCGGGATGGGTAAGGTGGCTGGCTTCATTGTCTTAGGGGAGTTAGGCCGTGCGACTTCTTCGTTAAACACATCAGCTGATGCAACGAGATGGTAGGGGTGAGGGAAGCCAGGCGGTACTATTCCCAGCTCCTTACAAGCATTCAGCGATACATAGAAGTTCTTGGCCGTCGGCACAAAGTACACCTCCTGCATCGTGCGTCGCCCACCTATATCAATGAAGCATGCCGTTGATCCGAGACATCTCACTCGGAGATTAGCTACGTCCCTCAGACCTGTTTGCGGCTGCAACTCCAGGGGATTTATTTTCAGGCTTGAAAGAATCGTGGGTCCGGCAATGCAGATCTGTGCTCCTGTATCTGCTACGACGAGTGTCGATACAGAATTCCCGTTCCTATAGGAAACGCAAGCCTTGATTATAGAGTGGGGGGAGAGGTGTGTGTCTGCAACAATCGCTAAACTCGAGGCAAGCGGCGATTTATTCGTACTTCTGCAGCATTTCTGAAAGTGCCCTACCTTTTGGCACCCGTGGCACGTCATACCTTTTGCTGGACACGACGCTTGA
>NC_090767.1:60441112-60518612 GCF_036898095.1 Palaemon carinicauda | reverse complement strand
CTTATGTTGAATAGAAAATATATATGAAAAACTACCAATTTAATATTTTTATAATTACATTTGAGAAGAAATTCTAAATATATTGTATTCTTGTTTCTTTCTTTAGTATTTGAATATATCTGTAGAATCAGTACTTCACTTTAGATTTTCAATGTCAGCGAAATAAGACGCACTTTTTGGAAGGTCTGTCTGCTGGGCAATTTTGTCTAGTAGTCTCTACCTCATAAATCTCGTATGATTACCTACGGGCCAACCAAGGGAATGGCCCGTGCCAACAACAAGAGTTGGCTGTAATACTCCAACAACAAAACAATTTTCATTTAATTATTAAACTCTAATAATCTTTCAGTTTTTACAGATTAAATTCTGTTCTATTACTTTATATTGATGTGCTTCCTTTGACCTTACTCGTTTGATATCATATAATCCTACATAAATTGTTAAGCTGCGTTAGGTCTACAATATGCCGACAAATTTACATCGTTCGTCAATCCACCGTCTTCTCTTCCTTGCCCTGCTTCTTGTTTTGCCATCTCCAGGGACCCATTCTGTTATTCTTAATGTCCATTTCTAATTCTTGTTTAAATGTCTACTTTAATTTAATCTCGTATCCATGTTGCTTTCCTCTGTCACTTGGTGTTTCCCATCATTATTCTTTCCACGGCTCCTTGAGTTTTAACTAGCTTATGTTCTAAGGATTAAGTATACTAATACACTTGGTGTGAGGGCGTCATGAGTTACTAGCGGCCTCTCATTGTTGCCAGAGTTTTAGAATGTTCCAGCTTTGTACTCTTTTTCATGTTTCTTGGACTTTACATGTAAAATATACAATAAATCTTCACAAATTTCAAGAAATTGATAAGAAAGTTTTAGAATATACAAATAGTTATTGATTCTTGGTAACGAAAACTGTACCCATGTCGCAAACAATATGGCGAAATGTCGCTACTTGTAGGCCTACTATTTCATTTTATTTTATTTTTTAACCTTTTTCATATGTTTCAGTCAATTT
This sequence comes from Palaemon carinicauda, assembly GCF_036898095.1. Classification (NCBI taxonomy): domain Eukaryota; kingdom Metazoa; phylum Arthropoda; class Malacostraca; order Decapoda; family Palaemonidae; genus Palaemon; species Palaemon carinicauda. The sequence goes on along the minus strand of NC_090767.1, from coordinate 60,517,600 downwards.
ATACTATTATACTTATGGTGCTACTATAGCGTGAGGTCTACCACACTATAGCGTGAGATCTACCTCCCGTTAGTACTATAGCGTGAGGTCTACTGCTGAATTATTCGTCCCTCATAGATAAAACACATTTCATACATTTGTTTAAGCAATAAACACTTGATTTAAACATATCTTAGAAATGACTTAAATAGATCATTGGATTTCTAATTACATTAAAAAAAAGGAATAAAGGTAAAAATAAACATGTTATCATATATTTCCATACATTTATTCTAGCGATACACTCTTCGTACATCAAACATGTTATCATATATTTCCATACTTTTATTCTAGCGATACACTCTTTGTGCATCAAACAGGTTATCATATATTTCCATACATTTATTCTAGCGATACATTCTTCATAAATCAAACAAGTTATCATATATTTCCATACATTTATTCTAGCGATACACACTTCGTACATCTTCTAAGAATGACACAAATAGATCTGCTTCTTGAACTGTATCCAAGAGATTGTGCTCTCTTGAAAAGGCGAGTGCTGCTTCTTCTGTCAGAATGACTCTTCTATAAAACTCCTTCAGCAACATCTTTAGTATCCTCAATCGATGATATCTCTTTTAGGCTGAGGGAAAAACTGATTTAGGAGCTGTGGGGGACGCTGGTCACGCGGTAGACCTCACCCTCAACCTGGGTAGGCGACATATGGCGGTAGACCTCACACTATAGTAGCACCATACTTATTGTTAACAAATATATGAAAAGAATGATGAAAGCATTGATGGATGAAGGCAACGCTTTTTCATTTGGATCGATTAAAAATGACAGAAAATCTTACAGATTTTTTTGGGAGTATCATTAACTATTATAGTCCATGAGCCAGACTAGATATTGGTATCACCTGGGGTGGCAAAATGTATGTGTTTTCTTGATAGTTATATATCCATAGATGAAAAACGTTTGAAGCCAAGCTCTACGAATGGTCCAAATATGGGATCCTAAGTTTTGGGGTAGGGGAAATATAAATTGCAATATCTTTTGAAGTAATGGTCCAATTGCTACGTATGACCACTCAAAATATTGGGAATTGTATGTTCTACATAATTATATATCATATTTGCCCATATGCTAATGAAGTAGGTCACTAGAGGTCAAAAGGTCACAAGATTTTGCCCTTGCCTAAAATCAGTAGCTCTGTTAAAAAAATCACCCAGATACTGAACCAAAGAGAATCTCTCCACTGAAATGGGCTCAGATTGGAAATAATATGCCTAGAAATGTTAAATTTATTTGTATCTGAGGTATGATACTTAACGGTATTTGACACCGTTTTTTTTAAAAAAGCCCATTTTTGGGCTCAAGCCATGACGTCCTGATGGAAGGTTCCTTCAGTAGCTTCCTAGGGTATATTTAACTAAAGTGGATATTCCCAGAGAATTAAACCAAAGGTTATCACAGAATTCTAACTTCTGGTGCGAGTACCCTAAATGTTTCCCTCTAGGATATCGTATATCAACAGGGGACGCATGTATTAACACGCCACATAGCTATCTGCACCCCATATAGAGTTAACACTTCGATATGGAAAGGTGGCTGAGTAACTGAGGAGCCGTTCCACAGTTACACTCATCCGTGGCTGCTTTTGGTACTCGAGACGTAAACAAACGGGCGCCATTGCTAAATGACGTCACGTCCGTCCTCATCCTGAGCTCAGCTTCTGCTAATCTCCATGATACAGCAGGTTAGGGCGGGGCCTGAAAGGCTGAACTAGAATAGACGGGAGGGTCCATCAAGACGTCATGGCTATCTCACCCAAAAATAGATTTTTCGCTTCGCTCAAAATCCGTTTTTTGGGCTCAAGCCATGACGTCCTGATGGAAGTGTACCAGAGAATTAATGTATCGTGGAATTTTTCCCCTTTTTAATGCAAGTGCCAAGGGCTTCGAACAGTATTATAGAACATGTCCTTACCAGAGATTCTATGATGAACTAGCTTCCTGCCCCCCTGGCAGGGAAGTCCTGGTGGACAATAGGAACATCTCGAAGCGATCATTGAAGAGCTACTCACCCTGCGGAGAGTTCGCGCTGGACTCGGAGACAAGACTAAGGTTAATATTCGGGTAGGAATATTATCAAGCATAGGTAAGTAAATAACATTTACTACTCTCCCTGGAGGAGAGATCGATCTGGTCTCGGAGACAGGACAAAGATTAATATTCGAATAGGAATATTATCAAGGCATGAGTGAGCATATAACATAATTACATATATTATTCTTCTCATTTTTCAGGGAAAAAAGGGGTAAATGAAACTATAACAATCGTATATTTCTTGATAAAGAATAGGAGCGGAGAGAGACGCACATGGAATAAAATAGACATTTTATTTCAAAGATTGCAGATCATTATGGCAGTAATTACAATAATGAATATAGAGTTTATTTACAATAATAAAAGAATAATGTACATAGAAAATAAAGACTTCAATCTTGAATCTGAAAAGAAAATTTACTTTTTAGAAACACAAGTTCCAGAGGAACGTCAGTCTTTTTCAAAGAAAACACATCATGCCCTAGGGCATGTGGCACTCATGTAAAGTCCATGACATTTCACCTTGGTAAGAACAGTCTATTAAAAACACTAAGTTCCATTAAATCACTAAGTATCACAAAAGGGTCAACACAGGCACCCGTAGAGTTAAAGTCCCAAGTAACTCACTGTTCTATGCAGAGTTAAACAGCAGGTTTCATAACACTTCCTGCGGCTACCACGAAATGCTTAACTTCGTGCACTTGTTTTGCGTAGTGCTTGAAGAAAACGCGCGGCACGAGGAGGAGAAAGTTGTCAGAGGCGTCTCCAGACTCCAGCCTTCTTCTCCAACACTTGACTCGCTGGCAGGTTCTACTAGAAGGATGTTGTGAGACCAATTCCTGTGGCTTCTTGAGCGCGAACTTCACCCGATTCTTCAAATCATCAGGCGAAAGAGGAAGACACACGCATCTCTCCAAATCTCTTCTCAAAGATAGAATAGTCTGGCATTCTGGGAGTTGTTCTTGTGTTTGATTTCCTTAAGAAATATGGGCTTTCATATGTAATTGTGTTTCAAACGACTTGAAAAGTTGATAAATGCAGTTTCAGACAAATAACATTAAGATCATTCAAATCCCATCAGGAACACCTCATCTTTTCTTCTGTTGAGTTTTAGGAATCTTATTTTGAATGACGTTAGCTACGTAGTGAACGGAACTTAAAGACTGACGCGACGAGTGAGATTATTTCAAAATGCAAAACGAAAGCTTAGTAATGCTTACAGTACACAGTGTAGGGTGTACTGAAGACACTATAATTTTACCAGAATTTATCTTGAATTATTGAACAGAATAATTAGGATTATTAAAAGATTAGCTTCAATTGGACGACTTGACCAAAATGAGAAAAAGTAGTCCCTCCCTGAAACCCAATGAAAACCCTCTTAAAGAGGAAACAGGGAATCCTAGCATAATGATGAGACTTATTAAGCATTATCTTCATTACTTCTAATTCATCTTCCTTGTCTGTTTTTTAAAATATTAAAAAACGGATTTTGAGCGAAGCGAAAAATCTATTTTTGGGTGAGATAGCCATGTCGTCCTGATGGAAGCTACTGAAGGAACCTCCATCAGGACGACATGGCTTGAGCCCAAAAAAAGCAATTAGGTTTCCAGGTGTTACTAATAGTTTTAAAAGCATTCAACTTACAGATCTCAAAATACGGAATTATCCTATTATAGCCTTTAAAATTAAAACTACTTTGGTATGTTAAGCAAAAAGTTTACGGTACTGGAGATTATAACCCTTTTACCCCCAGGCTCTTTGGAAATTTCCAACCCTTAACCCCCAAGGGGTTATTTTTTCCCCCAGCACATTTTTTTTAAATTGCTCTAACAGCCTTAATTTTTGTCATAGAGAGGTCAGGTTGGTCTCATTCTCTTGGAAAATGCCTGAATTTTTTCAAAAATTTATCAAAAATATGAAAAAAAAAATTCTTATAGCATTTTTTTGCAAGGGGGTAAAGGGATGAGTTTTGTGAAACGTACCAGTACGTCTTTTGGGGGTAAAAGGGTTCCTAAGGAGATCTCAATCTACCAATATTGGGAGAAGAAATAAACGACTAAAATAAGATATTTTAAAAACAGTAACACCATTAAAGTAGATATTTCATATATAAAATATAAAACAAAAGAGGAAGAGAAATAAGAGTCTATTGCACCCGAGTGTACCTTCAAGATAGATGTATTATAGTTGTTTATGCAGTACATATTTAATTTCTCATAATAACTTTTTCTTAATTTTGAGTGAAAAATATATATAAAATACTACCTATCCAAAGCTTTTATAATCATTTTGTAGAAGAAATTCAGAATATATTGTATTCTTGTTTCTTTCTCTAGTAGTTATATTTATAATTCTGACTAGTAATAAAAATTTTCCAAGTCTACGCAATATGCTTGTGTAGTAAATTGATATCACTTTTTGTGGAGGACAGAGTCAGTTCTGCTCCTGATAAGTCTTTGCGGGCAAGTCCAAAACAGAAGGATGACCTATAAGGTGTTCGTGTGGGTGACGGTGGCGTGGTACAAGTGTGGTTTCTGTGGTCTTTGTTACGGCCCTTCCCTTTGATGAAGGAGTTATCTAATTGGAAGACAGCCTGTGAATAGTGGTTTTCACACGCCCCTGATGTATACACGACACCCACAAGGTGCTCGCGCGAGGGTAGTAACCTCTGCATTCCATGCTTTTATTTTTCTCTGGTATATTTGGAAGATTTATATCAGAAAAGGTAGAAAGAAGGCCTTTTCACCGGCCGTTACAGGTCTCTCCCCAGAAATAGATTTTTCCTTCGTCAAAATCCCCTTATTAATTCACCTCTTGTATGACTTACCAGCTTTCCTTATTTCATTGATACTTAACAGAAAGAACACGATGTGCTTCCTTACTCAATTAAAATCAGTTCCAAGACTGACTTTAGTCCTGAAGGAGGGCCACAAAGTGATCCGAAACACGTATTGACACCAAACAATAAATGGGAAAAAAAATAGTCACAGAGCAGTTGGTGTGAAGGAAATACAGGACTTCCCAACAGCATAGATGTAACATAATAAAACATGTTATCATAACATTACTGGGTATTATCCCTAAGTTATTTAGTGATGAAGATTTGGCATAGCCACACTATTAAATATTAATGAATAAAATTCATTGTACTGACGCTTCCTTATTCCAGGTTTCCCACATTTTGGATTTTATTCTCGCTGCACTTGCAAGCAAATTTTGAATTGGGGGATTTTCACTAAATCGCAGGGGGGAGGTGAGACTTTCTATAGAGCGTTGAATGATGGTTTTTAGGTTATCCAGTCTATTTTCAACAAACATCGCTGAAGCTGAATGGTGCCTCGGGGTATTGGTGAGGCGCCTTAGGATATCATTGTGAATGACTGTGATACGTCTCATCGATTCACACGTATAGTTTGCCCATAGCGAGCAGTCGTATACGTTATAGCAGGAGGTTTGAAATAGGAGTTTTTTTTATATCTTGGCGGCAGAAGCAAATCTTCTCGTTACCATGTTCCCTAGACAACACAATTTACGTCGCATGTTTTCAATGTCAGATGTGTCCTTTAAATCTTTCGTAATGACGTGACCTAGGTAAGGAAAATCATTGACAAATGCTAGCTGATGGTTTTGGAGGAAAATATGTGGATCATCTGCGAATTGGAGCGCTCTAGGAAGGACAGACATGCACTGTGTCTTCGATTCGTTATAGATTATATCATGTTCATTAGCGTATGGGTTGCAGGTGTCGATAAGACGACATAGGCCTTGGGCAGAGGGGGAGATGAGGACCATATCGTCAGCGTAGCAAAGGTTATTTATGGTAAAGCCATTAACCGTACAACCAATGGGAAGTGAATTCAGTCTGATATTCAAATCGTCTGTGTAAACATTAAATAAATATGGTGAGAGGAAGCCTCCTTGCCTGAGTCCGTTAGATGAACCGAATCTCTGGGAGAGGACATTTCCCCATTTGACACAGAACTGTTGTGTTGTGAACCAACAGTATAATATACCGATGAGATATAGAGGAGTTCCCCTTTTGCGTAGTTTCAAAAAGAGTTTCAGATAGTTTACACTATCAAATGCCTTCCGCACGTCTACAAAACATAAGTAGAAAGGGGAGGCCGAGGATATATAGAAATTCAATAACTCCTTTAAAATATATATACAGGTGTCAGTCGAGTGGTTAGTCTTAAAACCACATTGATTGTCTGCGGTGTGGAGAAATGGTGCAAGGCGACGGAACAGAAGAGATTCAAATATTTTCGATGAAATTGTTGTAATGGCGATGGGGCGGTAGTTTCCTGGGTCACTGGCATCCTTCAGTTTGTTTTTTATGAGAGGTATTAAGTGGACAAGTAGAAGGGTTTCGGGGAGATATTGGTGTAATATTATAGGGTGGCAGAATTTGAAAGCCTCGGCAGGAACGCCATCGCAGCCGGGAGCCTTGTTACTAGGTAATTTCTTGATAGCCTCGCACACGTCACTCGGGGAGATACGGTCACTATATTGAAAATCCATATTGACATTGATGAGAGTATCCACTTCATTTCGGATATCTTGGTCATTTATACAATTTAGGATGGTACTAAAGTGATCCCCCCACATTCTCGCGATGGATTCTTCGCCAACTGCATCCCCTACTCTTTGGGATAATTTGTTTGACTTTGGGTTTAGTGACTTAATATCTTTCCAAAGATGGGAGAAGTCATGGTTGGTCAATTTTCTGGACAATGCATCGGCTCGTAGCTGATTTTCGTTGCTACGACATTGACGAAGAGCAAGTTTGAACTGGGCTCTCGCTTGTCTCATCTGTTGAGCAAGGGGACCTTCTCTCTGGCTACCATCGTTCCTCCAAAGAAGGAACATTTCTCGAGAGTGTGCATAGAGGTCTTTAACTAAGTCATTCCAAACAGGTATGTTTCGATGGTTACCTCTAGAGAGTCTAAACGTGTCTCTTCCCGAGCTCCGTAAGGCATTTATTATATTTACGTAGAATTCCTTTAGTTTTGTTTTATGCTGTTCGTTGCGGCAATTAGGATTATTGCAGAGCAGGGCTTCAGCAGTTGAGTTATCGAGCGGAGATTACTTTCAGATAAGCGTTTGAATGCAGTGGATTTTTGGAGGTGTGGAGAAATCCCATGAGCTGGATGGTAGCCTCTCCCTCTGGATGTGTACCGCAGGGAGGGAGGGTGTGTGAAATGTGATCTGTATGGGTATGTGAAGGAATGAATTATATATAAATAAAATGAAGATAGTTATGTGACACTTAGACCAAGAAGTTTTAAACCCTGGTGGCAGTTCTTGTAAGCGAGCTATGTAGTTTGAAGAACGAGTGATGGCTATTTATCAAGATTTATTTCAGATATAGAATTTCTCTCGCAATAATCGAATGCAGAATGGGATATTTGAATGTTTCAAAATTGTTTATAAAGATTTGATAACTATTTTCTAATTTTAAATCATACCAGTTTTAAAATGCTTTGTTATTGTAGGAATTAAAACGGTTGTTAACAGATTTTTCATTTTTGGGTGGCTGCAGCAGGATACATTAGTTGGTATGCTATTTTCATTACAGGGGAGAATCCTTTAAATCAGTGCCATTGTTAATACGTTTTTTATAATGCGCGGAGGGGAGGAAGCTTTATAAAGGGTCTACTACGGAAATATATAATATTGAATATGATAAGGAGCAGACCTTAGTCTGTCCTTGTCAAAAATGTCACTTTACTTTAGAGACAGGTATTGTGAAACAGCATTGGGAAGACCTGATTACTTTGAAAGATTTAAATACTAGAGAAAGAAATAGTAATGCAATATATTTTGTATTTCTTATTAAGTTTTATTTCAAATGTGTATATTAACTAGTATATTTCATATATTTTTATTTTGAATTAAGCATACTTATATAATACGGCTGTTTTTAATTAAAAGGTTGATGTGCAATCAGGGAGAATCTTCGCTCAAGAAAATGTTGAGGATGATAAAGAACCGAAAATTAGAAGCATTTCACACAAGTTGGTCTAATTGCAGACTCTCTCTCTCTCTCTCTCTCTCTCTCTCTCTCTCTCTCTCTCTCTCTCTCTCTCTCTCTCTCTCTCTCTCAAGAGCATGGGGCTATGCAACTTTATCCCTGTCCTTAAGGTTCAAAGGTTACTCATGAATGGCAGAGGCAAGAGACCGTAATAATACCTTAGCTGAAGGACAATGCCCTTGAGACTGACCATATATGCATAACCCCCTCTCCACCCATAGTAGCAAAAGGCTGGACAATCTAACAAGCAAGCATAGAGGAGTTTTACAAGCAAGAGCCCGTGCCTTGCATAAGGCAAGGCAATCTCAGCTCAGTTCCCAGACTGAGAGGATCTCTCTTTGCTAGTGCAAGTACCTGCTTACCCGGCACAGGGGACACCAAGTTACCCCTACCAGCCTACCAAGCACATGGAATACCAGTCTCCCGTCTGTGCCTGCCGGCACATTGGACTTGATTGCTTGCTTGTTAGATTGCCCAGCCTTGTGCTGGACACGGGCTCTTTTAGAATAGATTTTTATTATTGGACAGGGAGGTATAACGGTTCAATTTTCTTGGATTGCAGCACATGTAGGTGTGTCTGGGAATGAGAAGGCAGATTTATTGGCGAAGAATGCGGCATCCGAGATGCTACCAAGGAGGTATCCCATTCCCTGCAATGACCTCCTACCTTACATCAAGAAATTTGTTTGTAATAAATGACAACAGCACTGGGATAGTCTAGATGGCAATAAAATGAGGGAAGTAACAAATGTCATATCACCTTGGAGGTATGACATGATGCCCCGAAAATGGGAGACGACTCTTTGTCGTCTCCGTATTGGTCACACTCGGTTGACACACGAGTTTCTGCTGAAGGGCCAACACCAACCGTATTGCGAAGACTGTTTAGTACCTTTAACAGTGAGGCATTTGTTGACCGAATGCCCTAATTATAATAACTTAAGAAATAGATATCTGTTTGAGGTTTGAGGTGAGGATGGCAGGTTCATCCTTGCCAGGATTCTTGGACATTATGTGTCCTACTACACGAGCGACATTTTTAGATTTATTTCAGAAGCAGGTCTTCTGAAAACGATTTAACTTTTATAATGACATCTTATCTTTTATGGTTTTAATTGAATTCTCTTTTATTTTTCATTTATAATAAATGCTATCGGCGTCAATGATTTTAGATGTCAGGATTCCAGAAAACTTTCAATCAATCAATCAATCAATCTTGACCAATAAGGATGGAATGTCGAAGCAGGACTCTGTATATAAGCCCTCACAACAACACCTGCATTACAGCTCACTCTTGATAGTGAGCAGTAAGACTTCTCACTGCTCCAAACCAGTTTAGTTGAAGGATGCGTTATACTTAACTCCACATAATTTATATTTATTTTGTACATAAGCGACCATTAATTTGTGCACACATACATTTTGATGGCGTTTCATATTTTGTACGTATTATCTGTACTTTTAAAGCGTATTGTGATATATTGAAGATGAATTTGTGAATATGGTCTTCATCACCTTCCTAACGATATGTCCTTTCCCAGTTAGTGGCAGATTGTAACAATGAAGAGATAAAGATAAGGACAATAGATAAAGTTAATTACAAATTTAACACCACTGAGGCAGCAATAACAGTTTAGGGTAAACCTTCTTTCAAGAAGGTCTACTACCAAATGTATATGATATTGAATATATTAAGGAGCAGAACTTATTCTGTACTCCTCAAAAAGTATTGTAATTTCGCTAATGTTAAACGTCATTTAAGCAAATTGGGAAGACCTAATTACTTTGATATATTGAAATATTAGAATAAGAAATAGTAATGCAATATATTTTGTATTTTTTATCAAATTTGATTTTAAATGCAGATAGAAGCTAGGATATTTCATATATTTTTATTTTTATATAACATATTTGTGCAATTAAAAGGTTGATGTGCAATCAGGGAGAATCTTCGCACCAAGAAAATGTTGAGGATGATAAAGAGCAGAGAATTGGAAGGATTTCACAGAAGTTGGTCTAATTGCAGACTCTCTCTCTCTCTCTCTCTCTCTCTCTCTCTCTCTCTCTCTCTCTCTCTCTCTCTCTCTCTCTCTGGCTAACTCGTGGTTATTATGATGAGATATTCAGCTGCCTAAGAAAACCAAAAGTAAAATATGTGAAGTAATCAAATTTGTGAATTATTAACAAACCACCAATAGGTCTTCATAAATTCTGCTTCTATAAAACATTAATGCCCTGAATTACAATATATAAAACCTAATTTACATTCACAAATCTATTCGTAATAATTTATCAAACGTATCTGAATTATTTTGGAGTTAATTTCAGAATGTAACAATGAAACAATCTCTAACAGATTTAGTAGATTTTGAGGACAAAGTCCTCAGAAGGATATTGGGAGTTAAATGGCAGGACAGGATTAGAAATGAATCTATAAGGGAGATTACTCGAGAGCCTTAGGTCGCTGCAACCTCACCATCCTTGTGAGGTAGAGATGGGGGGGGGGAGCCATAGGCCTACCTGCTGAGTCATCAGCAGCCATTGCTTGGCCCTCCGTGGTCCTATCTTGGGTGGAAAGAGTGACCTTTAAACCTTTCCCCTTTGTAAGTATGTGTGGAGAGAGAGAGAGAGAGAGAGAGAGAGAGAGAGAGAGAGAGAGAGAGAGAGAGAGAGAGAGAGAGAGAGAGAGAGCTCTGATACGTTCGCAAAATTTTCTGTCTTTATACTTAGTTGTTGGATCTCAATTGATTCATTTTCCCTAACACAACAACTAATGCATTTTTTCTAGTCCACTGCAGGACAAAGGCCTCGGACACCTCAGTTTCTGTTTAGGGTTTGGTCCATATCATCACTTCGCTGGCCAACACATTCCTTATAAAATTGAAAAATAACTTGAATCTATTGCCTTATTTGGACAAAAATGACAGTTTTAGGCCTATTCCCGTTTATCTCATTATGACCTTTAGCCTCAATGTGCTTTTATTGCTTAGTAAAGCAGTACTTAGGCCTATTATCACTTTCATTTCCGCTTTATTCATTATCATTTTTCATAATTGAATTAGTCTCAGACTCGAAAGAACGCTTACAGCTTTGTTTTCAATATTCCAATGAAATGAATGAGGCAGTTCATAAAATGCTTTTAATATCTTTAATCAAAACAAATTTATTTAGAGAAAACAACAAAATATATACAATAAGTTGAATTATTATGCATTTTTTCACATAAATGTTTAGGATATTTCTCGACAGTTACCAATTTGTTATCAGTATTACACAAAAACAGTTCTCTTACATTTTTTAGTTTATTTATCTCTACATTTAAATCACTATTTTTGGGTTGAATTCCCATGAAATAATATGAGATTATCTCATAATACATGATAATGTAGCCATATATTGGGAATTCAATTCCCATTCGGGGAATTTGTCTTCATGATGGGGACTTTGGGTTGAAATTTGGGGAATCTTAGTTTTGAGGACAATTTATATAGGGAATATCCTTCACCATTGGTAGGAATTTCCGAAAAATACTGATTTCTATATATAAAGATGAAAGTGAGTCTGAGTAGAGCTTTAATGAGTTGCATCTAAATTGCCATAAAAATGAAAGTGACTGTCGAGAAATATCCCAAAAATTTATGTGAAATATGCATAATTATTTAACTTATTGTATATATTTTGCTGTTTTCTCTAAATAAACAGCAAAAAACGACATGTGTGAGAGAGAGAGAGAGAGAGAGAGAGAGAGAGAGAGAGAGAGAGAGAGAGAGAGAGAGAGAGAGAGAGAGAGAGAGAGAATACTTTACAAATGCACACTTATTCGGAGCGATTGCTTTAGGAATAAATGCTTTTGTTATTGACGAATAAGTGTGCATTTGTAAAGTATTCTCTCTCTCTCTCTCTCTCTCTCTCTCTCTCTCTCTCTCTCTCTCTCTCTCTCTCTCTCTCTCTCTCTCTCTCTCCTACATATATATATATATATATATATATATATATATATATATATATATATATATATATATATATATATATATATATATATATATATATATACACACACACACACACAATCTGCCGTAGATATCTCTGCTAAAGTAAAAGATCTAGGATTTAAAATCAACCCCTAAATAACTTTGTCTACTTAGGAGTCAATATTAACTGTAAATTTTCAGCTGCCCTCGGAAGGATCCCCTCTGTAGGTAGTAGGTTGGCCAGGGCACCAGCCTCCCGTTGAGATACTACCACTCCCCAGGTATTGGATCCTTTGACTGGCCAGACAGAAATGCATCGGATCCCTCTCTCTGGTCACGGCTTATTTTTTCTTTGCCTACACGTACACAGAATAGTCTGGCCTATTCTTTACATATTCTCGTCTTTCCTCATACACCTGACAACAATGAGATACTTAACACTTCTTCATCCAAGGGGTTAATTACTGTACTGCAATTTATTCAGTGTACTTTCCTCTTGGTAAGGAGGACACTCCAAAATAAAATCATTGTTCTCTAGTCTTGGGTAGTGCCATAGCCTCTGTACCATGGTCTTCCACTGTCTTGGGTTAGAGTTCTCTTGCTTGAGGGTACAGTCGGGCACACTATTCTATCTTAATTTTTTTTTTCTTCCTCTTATTTTTTTTGAAATGGTGTGTTGGGCAGGCTTAATAGAAGGGCCACGGATGCCTGGTGGTTTATCAAGAGGTTGTCTTTTCCTTTTTCTGACTTTTTCTTCTCAAAACCATCCTTACTGTCCTCCCTTCAGTTGAAGTGGCTATCCTGGAGGGTATTTAGCCTTGCATGGTGTATCGGCTCCTCCATGTTGACCAGTTTTTCCGACTTTTTACTATAGTCTGTGGGTTTCATCGATCACTTTATTTATAATTCTGTACATATTGTTTTTGTTATAATTCGTGTTAGTTTAGTTTTTAAGTATGATGTCTCTTTTTTTATTTCTATTAATTCTTATGCTGTCTGGAGACATAGAGCGAAATCCGGGACCAGTGCGTCCTAGATCTCGTCAATGTCGTCTTCTGTATTGCAATTTTCGTGGTCTTCATGCAAATATCCAAGACCTTACAGTTGCGTCCAGACAGTATGATATTCTTCTGTGCTCAGAAACTTTGGTTTCTAATATGAGGCACTCATCTGAGCTCCTTATAACTGGTTTTAAGAAGCCAATAATGTTGAAACGTGATGCCATCCCCAGGGCCAGGGGAATGGCGGTGTATATTAGGACCGAGTACCCTGCTTCTCATAAGTCCTGCTATCAACGTGGATGTCATGAGATTCAGGTAATAAAAGTTTGTGGCAGGCGTAACAACTTTTATTTGTGTTCGATATACCGGAATCCAGACATGGATGATCCTATCTTCGATTGTCATCTTACCATTATGGCTAAGATACAAGAAGATGATAGAAAGGCTTCTTTTGTCTTTGTTGGTGATTTCAATGCTCACCATAGGGAGTGGTTAAGTTCTGTTTCTCCTACCAATCGCCAGGGCTTAAGAGCTTTAGACTTTGCCTCTGAATCAGTCTGTGAGCAAATCATAAATGAAGCTACTCGCAGGTCTGGTAACTGCTTGGACCTCGTATACACTGACTCCCCTGGCGTTATAACTAGTAAGGTTGGTTCTCCAGTCGGGACATCTGTCTTCTTCTTGGGGTATTAAAGCCAACACTTGTTGTTGGCACGGGCCTTTCCCTTGGTTGGCCCGTAGGGGCCGGGACATCTGATCATGCCTTGATCTGATCATGCCTTGATTTCATTAGTAGTGAAGACTGAGCAGCCTGTCCCCTGATGTATCATACTCCTGTAAGATTTATAAGAAATCTCAAGCAGACTGGAATGGGATTTTGCATGATCTTTTTGGGCTATTTTTCCTTATTGGAGCTTTTGGGCTTATAGCATCTGGCTTTTCCAACTAGGGTTGGAACTCTTTAGTACCTTGTAGGCTACTTCGCCTGCTCGCTTTGGTGTCAATGCATGGAAAACTACAAATTTCGTTAAATGATCGTGATAAACCATTATACATTTGTAAGAATTCCAATTTATGTCTGTGAGGGAAGACTATTATGGTGGTTATTACATTTGGCTATTTAGCTACACAGCCATCTTGGCTCACAGTGAAAACGATTGACTCCAGTGGTTAGTATAATTGGCTATTTAACTACTCTGGAGACTCGAACCACGTGGAAAACATCGAACTCGTGGTTATTATGATTGGCTAAATAGTTTTTCAGTTCAAACTCAGAGCACACGGAAAATAGCAGACTCAGGTGGTTAGTACAATTGGCTATTTAACTACTCTGGAGACTCGAACCACATAGGAAACATCGAATTCGTGGCTATTATGATTGGCTATGTAGTTTTTCAGTTTAAACTCGGAGCACACGGAAAATAGCAGACTCAAGTGGTTAGTACAATTGGCTATTTAACTACTCTGGAGACTCGAACCACATAGGAAACATCAAATTCGTGGCTATTATGATTGGCTATGTAGTTTTTCAGTTTAAACTCGGAGCACACGGAAAATAGCAGACTCGAAGTGGTTAGTACAATTGGCTATTTAACTACTTGGGAAACTCACATAGGAAAGCAGCTAACTCTCGTGGTTAATATGATTAGATATTCAGCTGCCCAAGAAAACTAAAAGTAATTGGAAATATTATGTATCTAATTGCTACGAAGGAGGTATCCCATTCCCTGCAATGACCTCCTACCTTACATCAAGAAATTTGTTTGTAATAAATGACAACAGCACTGGGATAGTCTACATGGCAATAAATTAAGAGAAGTAACAAATGTCATATCACCTTGGAGGTATGACATGATGCCCCGAAAATGGGAGACGACTCTTTGTCGTCTCCGTATTGGTGACGCTCGGTTGACACAAAAGTTTCTGCTGAAGGGCCAACACCAACCGTATTGCGACGACTGTTTAGTACCTTTAACAGTGAGGCATTTGTTGACCAAATGCCCCAATTATAATAACTTAAGAAATATATATGTTTGAGGCTTGAGGTAAGGATGACAGGTTCACCTTTGCCAGGATTCTTGGACATGATGTATCCTACTACGCGAGCGACATTTTTAGATTTATTTCAGAAGCAGGTCTTCTGAAAACGATTTAACTTTTATAATGACATCTTATATTTTATGGTTTTAAATGTATTCTTTTATTTTTCATTTATAATAAATGCTATCAGTGTCAATGATTTTAGATGTCAGGATTCCAGAAAACTTTCAATCAATCAATCAATCTTGACCAATAAGGATGGAATGTCGAAGCAGGACTCAGTATATAAGCCCTCACAACAACACCTGCGTTACAGCTCACTTTGATAGTGAGCAGTAAGTCTTCTCACTGCTCGAAGCCAGTTGAGTTGAAGGATGCGTTATACTTAACTCCACGTAATTTATATTTATTTTGTACATAAGTGACCATTAATATGTGCACACAAACATTTTGATGGCGTTTCATATTTTGTACGTATTATCTGTACTTTTAAAGCGTGCTGTGTTATATTGAAGATGAATTGTGAATATGGTCTTCATCACCTTCCTAATGATGTGTCTCCCAGTTACTGGCGGATTGTAACAGTGAAGAGATAAAGATAAGGACAATAGAATAAGTTAATTACAAATTTAACTCCACTGAGGCAGTTATCACTTTAATATAACCTGCTTTTAAAAGGGTCTACTCCCGAAATATCTGATATTGAATATAATAAAGGAGCAGAACTTCCATCTGTACTCCTCAAAAAGAGTAACCTACTGAAGGTATATACAAGACTCGATAATGTTGTTGTTGGGGTATTAAAGCCAACACTTGTTGTTGGCACGGGCCTTTCCCTTGGTTGGCCCGTAGGTGATCTGTAAAAATTTATAAGGTAGTTGCATTAATGGAAATTTGAAAGGTTTTTAGTAGTAGAGAAAGATGTGGATAGGGTAAGGATGATGGTGGTAGTGGTAGAGGGCCATCATTTCTCGGATAGTGGTAGTTTGAAAAGTGGGGGTGTAAGGCTTTTGAAGATTAGAGAAAAATTGTGCAGGTGGGGTTGTCCAACCCTTTACTCCCTAGGGTCCCTGCAGAGAGATTTTTAAGTGGTAGATTAGTTGAGAAGTGAAAGGGGGTGATGTGAATAGAGCCTTACAATGAGGGGATGAGATGGTGCATGGAATGAGGAGGTCTTACCTTGGTGGAGGTAGTGTTGAAAGCAACTGTGCATGTGTGTCTATGCTTTCGACAATTGCTTTTGCCAGTGTGGCTGCCTCTTTCATGGCGTGTGGTGTGTTGATGTCTACAAGTAGATCACCTCGTAGCTGTGCTGTTTCTCTGCATTCTAGTAGGTAGTGCAGGAGAGGTTGTTGTGGTATGACATCACAGTGTTCACACCTTGTCTGGATGTCATCTAGGAGTTCCCAGTTTGCTTTGTAACCCAGCCGAAGTCTGTGTATGCATACTGCCAGTTTTCTTGGGGTGTATCTGTCTATGGGAGGGGGTTCTAGTTCCGATGCCCATTTGTACCATGTTGCAGAGGGAGAGCCATTCTCTATCCTCATATGTAGTTCCTTGATTAGGTTGTTCTTGAGCTGTGTCTTTATTTTGCTTTTGATTTGTTGCAGTGCAGGCTGTATGTGCACCTGTACATTGTGAATGTGTTTGGTGCTTTTGGCTAGCTCATCAGCCTTTTCATTCCCTGGTATCCCGATGTGACTGGGGATCCAGTTTATAGTTACTAGTCTGTTTCTTTCATTATGTTGATGTAAGAGGATTTTAATGTCCGCTATCAGGGATTTGTTTTCTTTGTTTTTGTCCTGCTGTAGGACCTGCACTGAGGATCGTGAGTCAGTATGGATGACTACTGGTCCTTCCTCATTTTCAATAGAGTATTTTAATGCTTGCTGTATTGCAACAAGCTCTGTCTGCAGGGTGGAGACATTGTTGGATGTTCTCCAGCAAGCTGTGAACTTGCAGGAGTGAACTGCCGCTCCTGCTGTTTGGGTTCCAGGATCTACTGTGCCATCAGTATAGTAGATCTGTGCCCCTGTTGTTTCTACTGAGGTTATTGCTGCTTCTGCTGCGTTTCTGAGTTCTTCTATTGTGCAGTTTTCTTTTGCCCTTGGGAGTTTGGTGTAGTTGAATTTAGCAACTTGTTTTTTCCATGGTGGAATGTGTATAGTACTTTGTGCTGTGTCAGGTTTTAATTGTAGGATTGTTTCTGTAAGGCCAAGTCTTTTGATGTTATTGCTATGGTCCTTGCCATAAGAATCTGGGGTTTGTACTTCAGGATGTTTGGATAGTTCCTCTCTTACTCGTCTTTTGGTGATTGAGTCTCTGTCTGACAGGAACATCTTTGCAACTATGCTTGCATTTCTTAGTGCAATTCTGTCTTCGAGGGTTGGTAGTCCGGTTTCCAACCTTAGGTTGCAAAGTCTTGTCCACATTGGGGCACCCAACATGAGCCTCATGGCATTGTTTTGAATCACTTCAATTGTGCTTGTTTGTAGATCTGTTAGTCCCAGGAGTGTTGGGGCGGCATAGTCTACTAGTGATCTGGAACAGGCTAGATGGTATTTCTTTTGGATGTGTTCATTTGCTCCATCCTTGAGCCTGCACATGTATCTCATAGCTGCATTTCTGGCATTTGTTCTTTCCTTGAGATTTTTTATCTCTTGCTTGAAAGTGAGCTGTTTGTCTATTATTACCCCGAGGTATGTGTATTGGTCCACCCATTCTAGGGGTTCCATTCCTATTGCGAGTGGTTGTACGGGGTTTGGGGCTTTGATTGTCATTGCTTTTGTTTTGGCAATGTTAATTTTTAGTCCAAGCTCATTGGATTTGTGGCTGATGGCATTGAGTGCTCTTTGCATTTTTATTGTCCTGACTGGCCCTCGAGCTATTACACATACATCATCTGCATAGATAAATATATTAACTCCTTCAGGTAGCTGAAGTGAGGCTATATTCTCCATGAGGATGTTGAAAAGGAGGGGGCTTAGAATTCCTCCTTGTGGCGTACCATTTTCCAAATCATGATATGTGGATATCACTCCTTGAAATTTGACTCTGGCTTGCCTTCCTAGCATGTAGAGACTCGATAACAAAATGGGAATACCTGATTACTTTGATGGATTTCAATACTAGAGAAGGAAATAGTTATGCAATATATTTCGTATTACTTATTAAATTTCATTTTAAATGTGGATAATAGCTAGTATATTTCATATATTTTTATTTTTATTTGAACATGCTTATATAATACGGCTGTTTTTACTAAAAAGGGAAAATCTATGCACCAAGAAAATGTTGTGGGTGTTAAAGAACCAAGAATTAGAAGCATCTATCTCTCTCTCTCTCTCTCTCTCTCTCTCTCTCTCTCTCTCTCTGTGAAGTTGAATCATGAGGTATTTCTTATGACCTTTTTCTTTCGGATCAAAATGGATTAATTACTTATAAACGGGAATAAATGTGACCTGCACTAAGGTGTCGACATTGACTCTCGCTGTGTGTGTGTATTCTAAGCTTAGCTTTGCTATTATTCACATTCTCAGCTACTGCTTATTACTTTACCAGTCTTCCACAAGTTCAGTTTTAGGCCTACAGTTAAGAACCATCGTCATTTCAGTCCTACAATTAAGAACCATTATCATTTCATTCCTTCAGTTAACACCAATTATCATTTTAGTCCTACAGTTAAGAACCATTATCATTTTAGTCCTACAGTTAAGAACCATTATCATTTTAGTCTGTCAGTTAAGATCCATTATCATTTTAGTCCTACAGTTAAGATCCATTATCATTTCAGTCCTTCAGTTAAGATCCATTATCATTGTAGTCCTAGAGTTAAGATCCATTATCATTTCCATCCTACAGTTAAGATCAATTATCATTTCAGTCCTTCAGTTACGATCCATTATCATTTTAGTCCTACAGTTAAGATCCATTATCATTTTAGTCCTTCAGTTAAGATCCATTATCATTTCAGTCCTACAGTTAACCCGAGAAATGTCGCAATGTCATTTTACTACAGTCCCAAGGTGCGGCTGCTATCTTGTCACAAGTACAATGTTTCAGAATCTAACCCATAACTGTACCAATGTTTTTGTAATATCTTCGTGCCTGTATCATCCATTTATTTTATCCTACATCCTGTTTGTTATTTTTAAATATTAAACTTAGCCGGTGGATATATAAATAGCTGACGTCTCCGGCGGCCCGACAGATTCCAAAAAACTCGCGAGCGATCGCCATGAAGGTTGCGGGTGTGCCCACCAGCGTCGACTATCGGCCAGATACCGCATATACCTCTCAACCACTCCAGTTCTTCTCTGTCGGTGTCACCGACAACATTGGTTCCGCTCGCTCTAGACCTCGAGTTTTCTACCGAATTGGTGAAGTACTTTGTTTTGGGTTTTATTGGCTTTCCCTGTGTTGGTGTGTTCCTTCAATAAAACTCTTGAAACCTTTTTTGCTTTTTGTTTTTTGTTGATGAACTTGGCTTTACTTTGGATTTTTTCTGGTTGTTCATAATGGCTGACCCTTCTGTATATCGCAAATGTGCGAGAGATTGTAACAAACGTCTTCCAAAAGCCTCTATCGACCCTCATACTGTTTGTTCTAATTGCCGGGGTAAATCCTGCCAATTAGGAGATCGGTGTGAGGAGTGCGTGGTTTTGTCGGAATTCGAGTGGTTAGAGTATGAAAAGTATACTCGTAAGCTCGAAAGAGATAGGGTGAGGAGAAGCTCATCTAGATCTTTAGAATTTTCCTCCTCCCATGCCCCTGAACCTAATCCTTCCCCTGTAGTGGTAGTTTCTGAACCCCCTATTAGCACTCATGAACCTTCAATGCGCGATATGTTTTTAGCCATTCAAGCATTAGGTGAGAAGGTTGAAACCTTAGCCTCGGACAGGAACCAGCTTATGTCCGATGTTAAGTTGTTAAAGTGTCAAAGTGGTAAAGTAGAAAATCAAAGTGGTAAAGTGGAAAGTGCGCAAAATGTGTTTAGTGTTGCGACCGAGGGTTCGTCTGTTCGTGCTTGTCGCTCCCCTAGTCCGAGACCTCTTTCAGGCTCCCCTGCACCAGGGAGAAGGAATGTCGTAGGACTTAAGGGAGCGAGAGGTGTAAACCGACGTACAGACGTTCCCTCTTTGGTATCAGACGTTTCTCATCAAGAACGTCCTTACCATAAGACGGGGGAGACTAAGTTCTCCTCGTCTTCCAACGACTTGTCGCATAAGAAACCCTGGCGTAAGGTTTCTAGACCCTTAAAGCGCAAGTCAGTCCCTTCAGGACAGGTTCAGCGTCCTGGCTGTAGCCATTGGGGCAGCTCTGACCACTTTCAGTCATCGGATGGCTGTTCGCCTGTTGAAAACGTAACACGGAGTCCGAGGGTCTCGGTAGGTGCGATGATTTGCATGCACAGACGTTACCTACGTCACGGCCCGTTCCGACTCCCGTTGACCCGAAGTGGGTTGTCCTGCGGGACATGCAGTCTAAACTTTCCTCTTTAATGGAGGTTTACGAGCATGAACAGGTTCGCAAAGATCCTTTGCTTGCGGTTCGCCAGTACGATAAGCGTGACTCTGGCCTTCAGCCGCCTAAACGAGCGTTTTCTCGTCCTTATGATGTTAGCGCTAACGTTTCTAGTGCTTTTAAACGCGATTCTGATCGTGTTCCTCGTCATTCACGTCAGTCACGTGACGTGGAACCCCCTTTGCCGCAGTCTCGAGGTGACGTTCAGCAGCTGTCACCGCAGCCCCGCACTGACGTTCGTCTACCGACTCCGTTGCCCCGACGTGACGTTGAACGTCTGTCACCGCAGTCAGATGTTGTTTTTCCTGCTCAGACCTTGCAGTCAATGCAGTCTCGACGTGATGTCGAACGGCAATCAACTCAGGCTGTTGTTGTTTGTCAGTCACAAGACTTTCAGTCTTTGCAGCCGCGGCGTGACGTCGTTACCTCAGCTGTTGCTGCTGCTCCGTCGCATGTTGACATAGCCTGTCAAGCGTTGCCTCCTCGGCATGTCTCTCCGTATCACGAGACTCGGCAGTTGTCAGACGAAGTTCCGTCGGATGAGGACGTCGTTGATCCCCTTCCAACTGATATTCCTTTGGGGATTTTTTCGGACGGAGAGGAGCCTAAAGTTGCTCAGCCCTCTCTTGATTTTAAGAAGATCATGCTTATTTTTAAGGAACTTTTTCCTGATCATTTTGTGTCTGCTGCTCCTCGTTCGCCCCCATCAGAGTTCACGCTGGGCCTAGCTGCTTCGACTCCGTCGTTCACAAAGTTAGTGCTCTCTCGCTCTTCTAAGAGAGCTTTGCGTTTATTAGGCGACTGGTTAATGACCAGGAGGAGTTTGGGGAAGTCAGCTTTTGCTTTTCCCCCTTTCAAACTGGCTTCTCGTGCGAGCGTCTGGTATGACACGGGAGAAGTTCTCGGCTTGGGAGTACCTGCCTCTGCCCAGGGAGACTTCTCAATCCTCGTAGACTCTCCTCGTCGTCTGGCCATGAGACGCTCGAAGGTTTGCTGGTCCTCTTCAGACCTAGATCATCTCCTCAAAGGAGTTTATTGGGCCTTTGAAGTTTTCAAATTTTTGGATTGGTCGCTGGGAGCCTTGAGTAGGAAGATCTCCTCAGCAGACCGTGATGTCTCTGTGCAAATTATGTCCTGCATGGACAAGGCTATCCGAGATGTCTCTAATGAACTCGCTGCTACTTTTACAGCAGGAGTTCTTAAGAAGAGAGAGACTCTTTGTTCTTTCCTGTCTGCAGGTGTCACTCCTTGTCAAAGGTCAGAACTACTCTTTGCGCCGTTGTCTTCTGCCCTGTTCCCGCAGCAGCCGATTAAGGATATCGCAGCGTCTCTTGTGCAGAAGGATGCTCATGATTTGATGGCCACGTCTGCGCGTAAGGCTGTACCTTCGTCCTCTTATGTCAACAGACCTAAATTTGATACTCCAGCGACAAGGTTTATCCCGCCCTTTCGTGGCAGAGCTCCTAGTAAGGGAGGCTCTCGTGCCGATAGTAAGAGAGGTAAGAGGAGAGGATCTAAGTCCTCCCGTGGCAGAGTCTGACTGCCCACGTCCTCAGACAGCAGTAGGGGCCAGATTGACCAACTTCTGGCAGGCCTGGGAGAAGAGGGGTGCAGACCGGGAGTCTGTTTTGTTGCTTAAGGAGGGTTACAAAATCCCTTTTGTACGGAGACCTCCTCTAGTAAACGATCCGATAGACCTCACTCCCAGGTATCGAGAGGAGTCGAAGAGACAGGCATTACATCTGCAGGTGTCTCAGTTGTTAGAGAAGGGGGCGGTGGTGAAAGTCTCGGACCTTCAATCCCCAGGTTTTTACAACCGTCTCTTCCTAGTTCCAAAGCATACAGGAGGTTGGAGGCCGGTGCTGGATGTCAGTGCTCTCAACGTGTTTGTTGTCAAAACAAAGTTTACGATGGAGACCACCAAATCCGTTCTAGCAGCAGTCAGAGAGGGAGACTGGATGGTCTCTCTCGACTTGCAGGATGCGTACTTCCACATTCCTATACACCCAGATTCTCAGCCGTATCTAAGGTTTGTATACAGGAACGTGGTGTACCAATTTCGAGCACTGTGCTTCGGCCTCAGCCCTGCTCCTCTTGTTTTTACGTGGCTCATGAGAAATGTAGCAAAATTCCTACATTTGTCGGGGATCAGAGCCTCCCTGTACCTGGACGACTGGTTACTCAGAGCGTCGTCCCGTCATCGCTGTCTGCAGGACCTACAGTGGATGTTGGATCTTGCGAAGGAGTTGGGCCTATTGGTGAACATAGAGAAGTCTCAGCTGACTCCCTCCCAAACGATTCTCTATTTGGGGATGGAGATACAGAGTCTAGCTTTTCGGGCTTTTCCGTCTGCCAACAGGATAGAGCAAGCTTTGCTCAAAGTCCGTCTCATGCTAGAGAAAGACCATTGCTCTGTGAGAAGCTGGATGAGCCTCCTAGGGACGCTTTCATCCCTGGAACAGTTTATCTCTCTAGGGAGACTTCACCTACGCCCTCTCCAGTTCCATTTAGACTCCCATTGGAACAAGGAGAAAACTTTGGAGGCGGTCTCGATCCCGATCTCCGAACCAGTCAAGACTTGCCTGGCCTGGTGGGACAGCAATATAAGACTTCGAGAAGGTCTGTCTCTGGCAGTCAAGAACCCAAACCACGTGTTATTTTCAGACGCGTCGGATTTGGGTTGGGGGGCGACTCTGGACAGTCTGGAATGCTCGGGTCTTTGGACGGCAGACCAGAGGAGCCTTCACATTAACTGCAAGGAGCTGTTGGCAGTCCATTTAGCACTGACGAGTTTCGAGAATCTGCTTCGAAACAAGGTGGTAGAAGTGAATGCGGACAATACCACGGCCTTGGCTTACATCTCCAAGCAAGGAGGCACTCACTCCCACGCTCTTTTCGTCATCGCAAGGGACCTCCTCATCTGGTCAAAAGATCGGAACATCTCACTTTTGACGAGGTTCGTCCAAGGGAAGTTGAACGTCTTGGCGGACTGTCTCAGTCGGAGAGGTCAGGTGATCCCTACAGAGTGGACCCTCCACAAGGATGTGTGCAAGAGTCTTTGGATGACTTAGGGTCAACCCACCATCGATCTCTTTGCGACCTCGCTGACCAAAAGGCTCCCAACTTATTGCTCTCCAGTCCCAGATCCAGAGGCGGCCCACATAGATGCCTTTCTGTTGGACTGGTCTCACCTGGACGCTTACGCATTTCCACCGTTCAAGATCCTCAACAAGGTGTTGCAGAAGTTCGCCTCTCACGAAGGGACAAGGTTGACGTTGGTTGCTCCCCTCTGGCCCGCGAGAGAGTGGTTCACAGAGGTACTTCTATGGCTGGTAGACGTTCCAAGGAGTCTGCCTTTACGGATGGATCTCTTACGGCAGCCTCACGTAAAGAGACTTCATCAAAGCCTCCCCGCGCTTCGTCTGACTGCCTTCAGACTATCGAAAGACTCTCAAGAGCTCGAGGATTTTCGAAGGAGGCAGCCAGAGCGATCGCGAGGGCTAGGAGATCCTCTACAATCAAGATCTACCAGTCGAAGTGGGAGATATTTAGAGATTGGTGCAAGTCCTCCTCTATTTCCTCCTCCAGTACCTCTGTAGCGCAGATTGCGGATTTTCTCCTGTATCTAAGAAACGGTCGCTCCCTCTCTGCTTCCACCATTAAAGGCTACAGAAGCATGTTGGCTTCTGTTTTCAGGCATAGAGGCTTAGATCTTTCAAATAACAAAGATCTCCAAGACCTCCTTAAGTCTTTCGAGACCTCTAAGGAGCGTCGTATTTCAACTCCTGCTTGGAACTTAGACGTGGTCCTACAGTTCCTAATGTCAGACAGGTTTGAGCCTTTAAATTCAGCCTCCCTGAAGGATCTTACCCTCAAGACACTTTTTTTGGTGAGCTTGGCTTCGGCTAGAAGGGTCAGTGAGATCCATGCTTTTAGTAAGAACATCGGCTTCTCGACGAATAAAGCTGTATGTTCTCTTCAACTTGGTTTTTTGGCCAAGAACGAACTTCCGTCTCGTCCTTGGCCTAAATCTTTTGAAATACCTAGTCTTTCAGAGATCGTAGGTAATGAAGTTGAAAGAGTGCTGTGCCCCGTTAGAGCTCTTAAGTTTTACTTGTCTAGAACTAAACCAATACGAGGTTGTTCTGAGGCTTTATGGTGCTCCGTTAAGAAGCCCTCTTTGCCCATGTCTAAGAATGCGTTATCTTACTTTGTCAGACTTTTAATCCGGGAGGCACATTCTCATTTAAGTGAGAAGGATCGTAGTTTGCTTAAGGTCAAGACTCACGAAGTGAGAGCAATAGCGACTTCGGTGGCTTTTAAGCAAAATAGATCCCTTCGAAGTATTATGGACGCGACCTTTTGGAGGAGCAAGTCAGTGTTCGCTTCATTTTACTTAAAAGACGTCCAGACTCTTTATGAGGACTGCTACACACTGGGTCCATTCGTTGCAGCGAGTGCAGTAGTGGGTGAGGGTTCTACCACTACATTCACTTAATCCCAATATCCTTTTAATCTTCTCTTGAAATGTTTTTAATCTTGTCTTGGGTTGTACGGAAGACTAGGAAGTCTTTCGCAATCTTTTTGGTTTGGCGGGTGGTCAAATGTTGTTTCTTGAGAGCGCCCAGATTAAGGGTTTTGATGAGGTCCTGTTATAGGGGTGTTCGCCCTGGATATAACAGCTCCTGGGAGTCTTTCAGCATCCTGAGAGGATGGCTGGGCTTCGTGAGGAAAGCGGACTAATGAGGCAGAGTAATCATCAGAGTCAGCTTCCTTACCAGGTACCTATACTTGTTTGTTTTTTTGAATAATTGTCAAAAACTCTTGAGCATATACGCCTTTATTGTATTAATACTGGTCTCTACCCACCACCATGGGTGTGAATCAGCTATTTATATATTCACCGGCTAAGTTTGATATTTAAAAATTATATTTTCATTATAAAATAAATTTTTGAATATACTTACCTGGTGAATATATAATATTAAAGGCCCTCCCTTCCTCCCCGATAGAGACCCTACGGACTGAGAAAAACTGGTTTGGTTGAGAAGTATATGCGGTATCTGGCCGATAGTCGGCGCTGGTGGGCAGACCCGGCATCCTTCATGGCGATCGCTTGCGAGTTTTTGGAATCTGTCGACCGTCGGAGACGTCAGCTATTTATATATTCACCGGGTAAGTATATTCAAAAATTTATTTTATAAGGAAAATATCATATTTGAATGTTTCGAAATTGTTTATAAGGATTTGATAACCTTTTTCTAATTTTAAATCATACCAGTTGTGAAATGCTTTGTTATTGTGGGAATTAAAACGGTTATTAACAGATTTTTCATTTTTGGGTGGCTGCAGTAGGATACATTAGTTGGTATGCTATTTTCATTACAGGGGAGACTCCTTTAAATCAGTGCCATTGTTAATACGTTTTTTATAATGCGCGGAGGGGAGGAAGCTTTATGAAGGGTCTACTACCAAAATATATAATATTGAATATGATAAGGAGCAGACCTTAGTCTGTCCTTGTCAAAAATGTCACTTTACTTTAGAGACAGGTATTGTGAAACAGCATTGGGAATACCTGATTACTTTGATAGATTTAAATACTAGGGATAGAAATAGTAATGCAATATATTTTGTATTTCTTATTAAATTTTATTTCAAATGCGGATAATAGCTAGTATATTTCATATATTTTTATTTTGAATTAAGCATACTTATATAATACGGCTATTTTTAATTGAAAGGTTGATGTGCAATCAGGGAGAATCTTCGCACCAAGAAAATGTTGAGGATGATAAAGAACCGAAAATTAGAAGCATTTCATAGAAGTTGGTCTAATGGCAGACTCTCTCTCTCTCTCTCTCTCTCTCTCTCTCTCTCTCTCTCTCTCTCTCTCTCTCTCTCTCTCTCTCTCTCTCTCAAGAGCATGGGCCTATGCAACTTTATCCCTGTCCTTAAGGTTCAAAGGTTACTCATGAATGGCAGAGGCAAGAGACCGTAGTAATACCTTAGCTGAAGGACAACGCCCTTGAGACTGACCATATATGCATAACCCCCTCTCCACCAATAGTAGCACAAGGCTGGACAATCTAACAAGCAAGATAGAAGAGTTTTACAAGCAAGAGCCCGTGCCTTGCATAAGGCAAGGCAATCTCAGCTCAGTTCCCAGACTGAGAGGATCTCTCTTTGCTAGTGCAAGTACCTGCTTACCCGGCACAGGGGACACCAAGTTACCCCTACCAGCTTACCAAGCACATGGAATACCAGTCTCCCGTCTGTGCCTGCCATATGTCTTCTATTTAGGTGTCTGGGCATGGACTCACTTATACAATGAGAACAGACATGGCAAGAAGTATTCAGAGAACTGCAGATGGCAATCCTGCAGGGATTATGAATGGCACAGAGTCAACATATTCAGTCTTGTTGTGGTAGGAATTGAGATTAAAACTGTCCAGGATGAATTTTCCTCTAATCACCAAGTCACATGCAACTGCAGAGCCTGCAAGTTTGCATCAGAAAAAGTATGCAGCCACTTTGAAAAGCACAGATCCTTTGACCTTTCAAACATCAAGTGTAAACCTCGTCCAACTGCCCGAACCACCTCTTCAAAGGACAACACCTCGATGACCACTGCTGCATCTCCTGCTGTAACCAGAACTCCTATACAGGCCTAATCCCCTGTGCCTGTAGGAGCACCAGCGACTAAGAAGAAGAAAGCTAAAGACCCACCTGCTGGTTCCACACCTTCCCCTGCTGCCGCACCACTGACCAGTGCTCCTGCACAAAGCGCTAATACATCAGCCATGGACACCAACCCTTCTGCTGCCACTCCCGAACCATTGCTGAATGACATTTACTTCACCGTGAAACAAATGGCTTAGACCCTGATCGAAAGACTTCGTCAGGAAGATCCAGTGACGGTTCTACTCCTTGATAAAACGACTTCCGCTCCAACTCCAGCTGTTGAACCAGACTCAGAGTCATGACCTTCATTTAGGTCGTATCTCTTTTCTTTGTTTTACTTTGGAAATATGGTTTTTCATATTTAATTTTTTGTTTCAAACATCTTTAGTTGAGAAATGCAGTCTCGGACAAATGTCAACATTATAATCTCTTTTCGTTAAAATTATTTATTTACAAAACATCAGAGGAAGAAATTTAGGTTAATAAATAAGTTTTGGTTAAAGTAATGTCTTTGTGGTATAAACAATACAAATAAATTGTCTTTCCAGTATGAACAGTACAATTTGATCAGACGAACAGTTTAAAAACTTTGTAGCTAAATTGTAGGTGAGGTGACTACTGTCATGAACCATTGCAGGGAAGATTATTAAGATATATTAATATGATGATGTAGATAATAAGGAGCAGGAATTAACCTGTACTCCTCAAAAATAGTGGAACTACAATTCCATCTTTACCAAAATAAAAACCCATTGAGAAGACCTAATTACTTTGATATATTTAAATACATGAGAAAGAAACAAGAATGCAATATATTTTGTACTTTTTATTAAATTTAATTTTAAATGCATATAATAGATAATATTTTTTATATATGTTTATTTTAATTTGAATATACATATATAATACTGCTATTTTTACTTAAAATGTTGATGTGCAATCAGGGGAAATCTTTGCACCGAAAAAAAATTGTTGATGATAAAGAGCCGAGAATTAGAAGTATCTCTCTCTCTCTCTCTCTCTCTCTCTCTCTCTCTCTCTCTCTCTCTCTCTCTCTCTCTCTCTCTCAAGAACATGGGCCTATGCAACTTTATCCCTGTCCTTAAGGTTCAAAGGTTACTCATGAATGGCAGAGGCAAGAGACCGTAATAATACCTTAGCTGAAGGACAACGCCCTTGAGACTGACCATATATGCATAACCCCCTCTCCACCCATAGTAGCACAAGGCTGGACAATCTAACAAGCAAGCATAGAAGAGTCTTGCAATCAAGAGCCTGTGCCTTGCATAAGGCAAGGCAATCTCTGCTCAGTTCCCAGACTGAGAGGATCTCCCTGCTAGTGCAAGTACCTGCTTACTCGGCACAGGGGACAAAAAGTTACCCTTCCCAGCTTACCCGGCATAGGGTACACAAGTCTCCCGTCTGTGCCTGCCGGCACATTAGACTTGCTTGCTTGCTTGTTAGATTGCCCAGCCTTTTGCTGGACATGGGCTCTTGCGTTGGCCCGTAGAAAGGCACATTGGATACCAAGTTACCCCATCCAACTTACCCGGCACAGGGGACACCAGTCTCATGTCTCTGCCTGCCGGCACATTGGACTTGCTTGCTTGCTTGTTAGATTGCTCTGGGCACCTTTTGTTCCAAGCGGGGTGTGGCTGAGAACAGTTGGGGCACTTTGGCTGGGTTTCTCTCCCAGCATTGTGCTCATCAATGCAGATTTCAGTGAGGTGTTTTCCGCTGCCTGCTCCGCAGATAGCCTGGCTCCTGCAGTCAGACTTGTAGTGTCCGAAGCGTAGACAATTGAAGCAACGAAAGTGGCTCACTTTTGAAGTTCTTGATGGGAAAGGTAACCCACAGCTTGAGCTCCAAGGCAGGTGGAATAGGTCCGATGAAGGTGACAGTAACCTCACTGGTGGGTGCCTTGCGACTGCCCAACTTCCGTTTGGCTAAGGCAACATTCTGGCATTCTTCGATGAGGGAGACTGGCATGTTGGTAAGGTAGTTGTATACCACAGCTTTCCTATGTTTCCTGGTAGGATCAAGGAAAGTGAGGGTGGCATCGTTGCTTAGGTGTCTTGCGCTGTCCTGATCTTTGGGAGTGATAATATCACCCGTTAAGTTGGTTCTGGCAGTGATTCTTAGGCCAGGGTTGGCAGCTGCCATAGCAGCAACAGCCACATAAGACAGTAGCTTAAATTTTGGCTATTGAGTTGCTGTTGGCTGTGAGGCCTCAATTGAGACCTGATTGCTGTTGATGGCAGTGGCTTCAGCTAGTAGATGAGTGAGGCACACAGTGCAGTTGCATTCTGACATGTGCGTCTATGTAGGCTATGTTGTGGGCAGTATTCCAGGGTCCAGGTCCATGGCAGACACGTCTGCATTCTGCGCGGAGGTGGCTGCACTCGTAGTCTCTTCGGGGCCAGCTTGTGACACCGAGGAGGGAGGAAGGGTGTCCTGTGCTGAAGGGTGATCAGTCTTCTTTTTCTTGGCAGATGGCTGGGTTGGAGAAGGTGGAGGCTGTTGTTCAACAACTGGTTCTTGTGGTTGGACAGAGAGCCAGTACTCGTGCAAGCACTTTGAGCAGGTGCATGATTGGTGGTGTGGTTTATCTGGGTCTGGTACGTAGAAGTCTGTGTACTTGAGGTCGTGCTCGGGCTGGTGCAGGATTGATTGGAGCGGGCCTGTGGTAGGTGGAAAATACACCCAGTTGTTGGGTCGCTGGGATGCATCTTAGGTGTGTATCGAGCTTATTCTTAAACACATCTTCGCTCACTCCTGATATGTTTCTTAGATGAGCTGGCAGCGCATTAAATAGTCGCTGCATTATCGATGCTGGTGAGTAGTGGATTAGCGCAAAAGGAATTTTCCCACCACAGAGGCTGATTAATGTGGCCGCGCAATGTACGAGAGACTTATCAAGGTAGACTATTCAAAAACTGTTCAGTGGGGACATTACTGTTTGGAAAAGACACAACTAAGCATTATTGCATGGAATTTTAACTTTTAAAAATGCGTTCAAATAGTTCGTTTCGAAGATTCCGGCTTTAGTGACTTCGAGTAATGAAAGCATAACTATACTTGTTTTGGTTAATATATATTATGGGGTGAATGTAGTTTGTTGGGACAATTGCAATGTTTCTTATTACTTGTAAAATCTATTTCCTTTTTAAAATATGATTGTGTTATTTTGCCAGGGGTGAAGCCGTTGGAAAGCTAACACATGGTAGGCTAAGAATACAGTAGGCTAAGAATACAGCAGACTAAGGGCAGTTGCAGGGGATTGTCAGACCCCCTCCTCCCGTAGGTAAGGACCCGGCTCTTAGGTTAGGTTAGGTTAGGTTTGGTTGTGTGGTATTTATATGTAGAGGTTTTGCACGCAAGGAGCCTGGGCCGTGAATGTGCAAAGACCCCGATGCTTTTATTTATTTATATATATTTATTTAGAAAAAATAAAGTTCACTTTATTTTGTAGATATTTACCTGTGAAATTGCAATTGATACAAAGGTACCTGACATTATACCATAACCCAAACTGGGATGTACTTACATAAAGGTTTTTAAGAAGAAAGAGCCTGTGTTTGGCAAAAAATTTTTGAATCAATTATGAAAATAATGATGAATTTATTCATCAATTGTTTTCAAATTGTGTTATTTTGAGATTTACTTACATAGGAATATTGCTTCATGCTTGAAACGGGTTAGTCAAAGTTAGCGAGTGATTCTGAGAATATTGTTAAAGGTTTTCTTTACTCTTTTTCTGTATATACTTTAGTCTTTTTCTGTATATACTTTAGTAGCGTAAGATTCTAGAGTGATCTTAATGACTACCTTAATACCTTTGAAATATAGTAAGGAAGTTACTACTAATCTTAGCCCACTTTACTTCAGACTGCGCAGAACGAAGTACAATTTTAATGACACAAATCCTTCATTTAACTGAATCGTAATTCCTTTAGACTCTCATTAGACTGAATAGGCGAATTGGTTTTCATCTTGTCATAATGTTAAGTTAGCCATACATAGTAAAGATTGTGTAGGATCTAGTGTGTATACACAGAGGTGTAAGGCAAGCGTAAAAAAGGGAGTGTTGTGTTTGCAGTCGAGTCTTCATGAGATAGTGCACAAGGTAAACGAAGGCATAGTTGTGCGAGTTTAGGGGGTAGCTGCGCGACGTGAGCTCAGAGCGCACTCTTCGAAGCGACAACGAGGAGTAGCGAGGGGCAACGGTGTTGCTCCCCTTATTATAACGTGAAACTCTAAATTCTCCCTTTCTACTTATATTTATGTATACATTGGTTTTTTGTTATCATTATTGTTAATTTAATTTGCAAGTATAATGAATTCTTTTTTTTATTGCCACTAATTCTTATCTTGTCTGGAGACACTGAGCGAAATCCGGGACTAGCACGTCCTAGATTTCGTCTGTGTTGTCTACTGTTTGCAGTAAGCCCTATTTGTGGTCTCCATGCAATGCATGATACGATACGATATTCTTTTGTGCTCATGAACTTTAGTTTCTTAATAAGATACACTCAATGGCTGTCCCTAGTGCCAGCGGGATGGCAAGAGCTCCAACAAGATCTCTTTCACCTAGAAAAAAACACTTCTTAAAAAAAGACCTAATAAAGTTTCCATATAAAATTATTATTATTTTATGTATTTTTATATCGAAATATTGTTTTGAAAATATTACAAAATTTCATGTTTACGTTATTTAGTTTTAACATAAAAATATCAGTTCCGTAAAATACTCGTTTGAAATTCAGTGGTGTTTTAAAAATGCCGTGATACACCAAACTTTTAGCGAGGTGAATTCTTGACAGGTAGAGCAGTCAACTGCCCTACCTCCAAATAATCAATATCAATATAAATCTATTCCTTGAAAGGGAAGGAGTTTGCTACGATCAAGGCCTACTTAGATATCTGCATGGTGAACCGTGAATGCATTAAAGTTGTAGTTATAGATGGGAAGCTAACAGCTCTTCACAGTTAAACGTTGCCAAGGTTTATGAATCAACCATAATAAATATAACGCAGTTGAATCTCAATGTATCCCAATGACCAGTCTCCCGGACCTAATGCCTGACTACACAGACTAGATTCAGTATCATTGGTATTTTTACATAAAATATTATTAGTTACAACTAGAAAATTGTTTTGTTTGGTCTCCATTTTATATGTGGAAATGTTATTAAAATTTCTGATTAAATAAAATTATGGATATTCTATAAAATGCTCATAATGAAGTACTCTGATAAAACAATATCATATAACTTGATGCAGTAAGCAAGACAATGTTTACTATATGAAACGAGACTATTTGTAGACCTTTGCAGCTTAAAAACACATAGATGAGAGTTTGGTGAAGCTCGCCCTAGACTAAAATTTGACTTACAAACTTAATACGGTTCAAAAAGCTGTTTGTAAGTCGAGTGGTTCCTGTATACTGTACCGTTCACTACGCGTATCAAGAGCCGGTCAGAGAACGTCCTGACCTAGACACGAAGTAACCAGTGACCAACGCAGTCTTGGTCTTAGTTGTCCCCACAATGGCCAGAGAACTTCCTGACCTGGACACGAAAGCAGCAAGTGGCCAACGCAGTCTTGCTCTTAGTTGTCACCACAAATATATTCCTCTAATTTAAGTATTGCACATTGTTCTCACCAAACCCACCTAATTACTTCGAAGATGATGACAGTGAAGATGAAATAATAATGGTACAAATACTCTGGTCAGTGACATTAGAAATGAGAGGCCTAGAAAATCTCATTCACAGCTATTTCGAAGAGTGGCTCGCTGATCCCGACCTGAAAATTTGGCTAGAAAAGGAGGGAAGTGATCCTGGGAAAGGAAAATGCGCAATTGTTCTCTGAAGTCAAACTTGTCCATTCTACATTACCACATGAAGTTAGACAAGCACCAGGTAATCTCACACTTGACTGAAGAAAACAATAAGGTGAATTTTATCAGAAAGTTCTTCATTAACTACTGTTCACGACCCGTCAAAAATGAGGGCTAATATGTAGATGGATATTCACACGCATGAACCAACCTCTCTCCTGGGTATGGCAACTCCCTCTCCCCTTACCCTAGAGACGGAGCATGTTGATCCTCAGTCCACCGAAATGGCCTGAAGCCTTATAATCCTTCTGTCTCCTCTATTAGTCTTTTCAACGCGGTGGGACTCGCTGCTATAAGACTTTTCTCTACCACTAAAACTTTTTTTTCCAGTTCCATGAGGAGCTTCGTTGGGTGTATTCATGATGATGGCCATGGCCTATAACTCCCTTATTTTCAACCCTATCGCTAAGAATACGACAGTCTAAGGAGGGTCGCCCCCGTTAGTTGGTAAGGACGTGGCTTATAGGTTAGATTAGGTGGGGAAATTTAGGTAAAGTTGTGTTATAAGTCTGTCATTATACAAAGGCTCCGAGCCTGGTTTTTTAGGGTACTGTAACCCTTTCTTGCCATGACGATTCATAAGAAGGAATTGATTTTTTGCAGCTATGATCTGTGGGCCGAGTGATTGTACAATAGCGCTCTCTTTGTACATCTTGCTCAACCGGCTATGTCAGGCAAAACTACCCTTGGGGGCTAAGACCGCAGGTCTGAGAGGCTCCCTGTCCAGAGCGAAAGATCTTTGGAATCTGGATGTGTGTGTTAACTATTTCTAGCCTTGCAGACCTTTCAATAGGCCTATTTTGAAAAGCAGAATCCTGCAAGTCAAAAGGCTCCAACTATGTCCCTTGTGAGTGTCAGGACCAGGAAATGTAGGCCTAAATATGGATATAAAACTAGCATAAAAAAGATTTTTAAGGTAAATAACTTCATATATTTTCTTATTTTTATATTTTGTAAATGTTTCTTAGGAAATATTCCAAATGTATAGGGAGAATTATTGAATGTTTACATAGAGATTAATTTTCTGAAGATATAAGTTGGAAATGGGAACTTGGTTTATTAGATTTCTGGTTAGAATTTAATTACATAAGACTTAATCATTAAAAAGTTTTGTAAGGTAAAAGAGCTTTTAAACTCTTCCTATAAAAGTATCAAGTAAAAACATTCCTCGCGGGCAAACTCAACTTTTGAATAAGGTCGAGACTTCCTCAAGCTTAATAGCTACAGACTGGAGATCCTTGCAGTCAGTGTTACCAATGAGAATCAAAATGGGTCCCAGATGAATCAAAATTCTGTCCAGAAAACTCACATTATCACCCGTGTTGGAAATCATTAACGTTCATCGCAGGTGAAACTAAGAGCAAGACTGCGTTGGCCACTGGTTTCTTCATGTCCGGGTCAGGACGTTCCCTGGCCATTGTGGTGACAACTATGAGCAAGACTGCGTTGGCCACTGGCTGTTTCGTGTCCAGGTCAGGACGTTCTCTGGCCATTGTGGTGATGACTAAGAGCAAGCCTGTGTTGGCCACTGGTTGTTTCGTGTCCAGGTCAGGAAGTTCTCCGACCGGCTCTTGATACGCGTAGTGAACGGTACAGTATACAGGAACCACTCGACTTACAAACAGCTTTTTTGAACCATATCAAGTTTGTAAGTCAAATTTTAGTCTAGGGTGAGCTTCCCGTAACTCTCATCCCTGTGTTTTTAAGCTGCAAAGCTCAACAAATAGTCTCGTTTCATATAGTAAACGTTGTCTTGCTTACTGCATCAAGTAATATGATATTGTTTTATCACGGTATTTCCTTATGAGCATTTTATACAATATCCAAAATTTTATTTAATCAGGAATGTTAATAACATCTCCACATATAAAATGGAGACCAAACAAAACAATTTTCTAGGTGTAACTAATAATGTTTTATGTAAAAATACCAATGATACTGAATTTAGTCTGTGTAGTCGGGCATTAGGTCCGGGATACTGGTCATTGGGAAACATTATTGAGATTCAACTCTATTCTATTTATTATTGTTGATTCATAAACCTTGGCAACGTTTAACTGTGAAAAGCTTTTAGCTTCCC
This sequence comes from Palaemon carinicauda, assembly GCF_036898095.1. Taxonomy (NCBI): domain Eukaryota; kingdom Metazoa; phylum Arthropoda; class Malacostraca; order Decapoda; family Palaemonidae; genus Palaemon; species Palaemon carinicauda. The sequence goes on along the minus strand of NC_090767.1, from coordinate 60,482,272 downwards.
ATCTATAACTACGACTTTAATGATTCACCATGCAGATGTCAAACTAGGCCTTGATCGTAGCAAACTCCTTCCCTTTCTAAGAAGAGATTTATATTATTATTGATTTGTCTATTGGAGGTAGGGCAGTTGACTGCTCTACCTGTCAAGAATTACCTCGCTAAAAATCTTATGTATCATTGCATTTTCAAGACACCACTGAATTTCAAACAAGTATTTTACAGAACTGATATTTTTATGCTAAAACTCAATAATGTATACATGAAATTTTGTAATATTTTCAAAACAATATTTCAATATAAAAATACATAAAATAATACTAATTTTATATGTAAACTTCATTAGGTCTATTTTTAAGAGATTTTATTTTCTTGGTGAAGGAGATTTTGTTGGGACTCTTGCCATTCCGCTGGCACTAGGGACAGCAATTGAGTGTATCTTCTAAGAAACTAAAGTTCATGAGCACAAAAGAATATTATATATCATGCATTGCATGGAGACCACGAATAGGGCTTACTGCAGACAGTAGACAACACAGACGAAATCTAAGACGTGCTAGTCCTGGATTTCGCTTAATGTCTCCAGACAAGATAAGAATTAATGGCAATTAAAAAAGAATTCATTATACTTGAAAACTAAATTAACAATAATGATAAGAAAAAAAAACAATGTATACAGAAATATCAGTAAAAAGGGAGAAATTAGAGTTTCACGTTATTATAAGGGGAGCAAAACCGTTTCCCCTTGCTACTTCTCGTTGTCGCCTCGAATAGTGCGCTCTCAGCTCACCTCGCACAGCTACGCCCTAAACTCACAAGACGGGCTGCCAACGCAAGAGCCCGTGTCCTGCCAAAAGGGCTGGACAATCTAAGCAAGCAAGTAAACTCACACAACTACGCCTTCGTTAACCTTGTGCACTATATCATGAAGACCCGACTGCAGACCCACAGACACAACACTCCCTTTTTTACGCTTACCTTACACCTCTGCTTATACACATTAGATCTTACACAATCTTTACTATGTATGGCTACCTTAACATTATGACGAGATGAAAACCAATTCGCCTATTCAGTCCAATATCAGTCTAAAGGAATTACCATTCAGTTAAATGAAGGATTTGTGTCATTACAATTGTACTTCCTTCTGCGCATTCCGAAGTAAAGTGGGCTAGGATAAGTAGTAACTTCCTTACTATATTTCGAAGGTATTAAGGTAGTCATTAAGATCACTCTAGAATCTTACCCTACTAAAGTATATACAGAAAAAGAGTAAAGAAAACCTTTAACATTATTCTCGGAATCACTCGCTAACTTCGACTAACCAGTTTCAAGCATGAAGCAATATTCCTATGTAAGTAATTCTCAAAATAACACAATTTGAAAATAATTGATGAATAATTTCATCATTATTTTCAATAATTGATTTTAAAATAACGTTTTGCCTAACACAGGCTCTTTCTTCTTAAAAACCTTTGTGTATGTACATCCCATGTAGGGTTATGGTATAATGTCAGGTACCTTTGTATCAATTGCAATTTCACAAGTAAATATCTACAAAATAAATTGAACTTTACTTTTTCTAAATAAATATATATAGATAAATAAAAGCATCAGGGTCTTTGCACATTGACGGCCCAGGCTCCTTGCGTGCAAAACCTCTACATATAAATACCACACAACCAAACCTAACCTAACCTAAGAGCCATGTCCTTACCTACGGGAGGAGGGGGTCTGACAACCCCCTGCGACCGCCCTTAGTCTGCTGTATTCTTAGCCTTCCATGCGTTAGCTTTCCAACGGCTTCACTCCTGGGAAAGTAACACAATCATATTTAATAAAGAAAATAGATTTTACAAGTAATAAGAAACATTGCAATTGTCCCAACAAACTACATTCACCCCAAAATATATATCAACGAACACAGATATAGTTGTGCTTCCATTATTTGGTCAATAAAGTCGGAATCTTTGAAACGAACTATTTGAACACATTTTTAAAAGTTAAAATTCCATGCAATACTGCTCAGTTATGTCTGGGGAGGAATACATTGATTCTAGCTTCCATCCAGCCACAATTTCTGTTGCCGGCTGTACTGCCGGTTACAGGGTTTGTGGATGGCAGTCCAAGAGAGGACTGAAGAATACTCAAAAGTATAATGGGTTTCCCACCGGCAGCCGTCAGGGCCGGCTCAACCTTTCCCAGAGCTTAGTTTCCATTAGGGAGTTGGTCGAAGCGGCAACCTAACCGTCTTTGTAGGAGCCCAGCCTTTAACCCAGTTAGCCCGGCAAGCGGGGTGATTGTAGAATAGCGGCCACAGGAATCGTGACGGCTAGGCCGTCACTAGAGGACAGAAGGGGAAGGGAAGGGGTCTTATATTATTTTACAGAGAAAGGTGGTGGCAGGTATGCTTCCTACTTTCGGCTGTAAATCAAGGAAACATGGTTTCCTATAACAGCGCCGTCTTGGGCGGCAGAGGAATAACGATTCCCTAGCCTGAGACATTGCCGGATACAGTATAAGATATGTCTTCTAGTCCACAAGGGAGAAAGGTGGCGGCAATTATACCACCCACTTTCGGTTGTGGACTAGGGAAGCCGAACTTCCTATGCCGACAACGATGTAACCGGCAGGGGAATGACTATTCCCCTATCGGTAGCATTATCGGCAACAAGAATACCTTGAGTTACTGTCTTATTCCAAAGCCGGGATACTTGCCGGCAAAGAAGATCAACAGAAAACGCTATCCGAGTCAAGCCGGAGTACACTACTCGATGGCGATGACAGAAGATAGGGTTGTCGCCTGGGCTGGCGGCACTCAGGGGGAAGGAAGGGTTTATCCTCATTTCTCGAAAAGAGAAGCATATTGAATTATACGAGTAATTCTAGGAGATATTTATATCCGACCGAATTAATAAAAACGATACAAGAGGTTAAACTGGGAGTAACGTTACTAAAGTAAACTAAAACGAGTTAGGCTAACCTAACCTGATTCGGGATCTCGGCTACGCTAGTACCACCGAGGCCCTATCGTAAACGATAGAAACGTTTATTAGGAAGAGGAAATATTACATGTGTAAAGCTTATCTTCATTAGTATAATTTTGCCTTACTAGCTAGAACTTCTTTAGAGCTAATTACTGGGAACGATTTGTAACACTGAAAAATTATCAATATACATTTATTTCATTTATCTTTTAACAATTATTCACATAAAATTTTATATTTCAGATGCATTGGGCTGATTTGCTCAATTAGGACTCTTACGAGCTGCCGATGCAAGAGCCCGTGTCTTACACAAGGTAAGGCAATCTACTCGCACTCTCTCAATTAGGATTTTGTGAGCGATATATTAGGATTTTTTCCCCCCTAATTTTTGGGAAAGTTTGAAATGGTAAGACTTAGGAGAATCCTGTCCACCACTCATATTATGTTTTGAGTAATAATGAAATAACTAACTTACTGGATAATTTAAGAATGTCATGCGTTGGGAACTATAGGAGGGGTTTTCTGGTAGACACTTGTGGACGAGATTGCCTAAGAGTTATACGTCTCAAAAGGTAGTAGACCTACTCAGAAATGTTTTATTAAACACATTCATAGGTCAGTCTGTCTAGATTGCCTGGTGTAACGGTCTGAACGATCCCCAGGTCTCAGAATTCTCCTTGATAATCTGCGCATGCGCGAACATTACCGTTTGCCAGTGCATACAAAGGTGATGTTTTATTTTCCTGTAATGTTAGCGTGCGCAGCTCAACATTACCGCTTGCCAGTACATACGAGCTTGATGTTTTATTTTCATGCGAGCGAAGCGAGCTAATGGCGGAAAATAACCATTATACAATGTCAAGGAGAATTCTGAGACCGGGGGATCGTTCAGACCGTCACACTGGGCCGTGTGCCTGGACGGGGCTCTATGACCAGCGGTCTTAGCCCCCAAAATCATTGATATTTCCATGGAATGTCTCACCACATTGACCCATAAGTTTTCATCATAGACAATACTTCTATGTATATATTCTTCTAAATAATGCAATTTGAAAATGTTTGATTTCTCTTTATTATTTTCAAAATTGATTCAATAATAGGGGTTAGCCAAACAAAGGCTCTTTCTTCTTAAAAACCCACAAGAGCTCTCTTTCTCTGTACATCACGCTGGATTATGAAATGGATATACTACTAACCCAGGTGAAGATGTGGGAGATCTCCACTTACTCATTTATCTATAAATAAGAAAATCTAACGATATATATCAGTGAAATTGTTCTTGAATCAAATGAAGCGGACAGTGTCATAACCCAACGTGATACGGAGAAGGAAAGCACTATTGGGTTTTTAAAAAGAAAGAGCCCGTGTTTGGCCAAACCATATTATTGAATCAATTTTAAAAATAATAACAAAGTGGAATCACTCATCGATTATTTTCAAACTGCATTTTTTTAAAGATTATTTACATAGAAGTTTTGCCTATCACAAAAACTTACCAGTCATCATGATGACACTTTCAATGAAAGTTTCACCCAATGTGTTAATAAGTATAGTTTTGAGACCTTTTGAGGGGTACGACTATTTGGGCGATCGAGTCCTATAGTATCTACCCTAAAAACCATTTGCATAGTCCACTGCTTGTAATATTCTTAAACTTCGTTCGCTCATTCGTTATACATTACCCGGACGGAGTGTTTCTTAACGGATTTTGAGCAAAGCGAAAAATCTATTTTTGGGTGAAAGAGCCATGTCGTCCTGATGGAAGTTCCTTCATTAGTAGCTTCCTAAAGAATCCTAAGTTATATGTGACTACAGTGATATATCCCATAGAATTTACCAAAGGTATCCAGAATTCTAACTCCTGGAGCGAGTATCCCTTAAATTTCTCCAAGGGATATAGCGTAAGGACGTAACTTGACACATCTCATAGCTATTTACACCCTAAATAGCTTTTCACTTCGAGAGGAAAAGTGGCAAGAAAATAAGAGAGTCGTTCAAGAGGTAAAAGTATTCGACTCTCCTAATGTACTGTCAATAGTTCGGCCATCCTCTTAATCTGTTTACATCAATAGTGTGTGCCTCGACATCTCTCATACAATTCAGTTTGTGATATTCTTAGGCCACATAATTCTTTTACCTGGTAGGTCATACTGAAGTGTGTGGAAGTTTCGAGGCGTTGTCTGTGGTGTTCACTACTTTGGGAACCCACGTAGCTTCTTGGGGAACACCGCCAAACCCAATGTTCCCCACCTAACCTAACCTATGCTCTGTCAAATTTACAAAGATCGAGCTGTACTTAATAAAAACATACGTTGGCATATTTCGAAAATAAAGAGAAACTGATGTCATTTGATGGTTATAATGAATACAATTACTTAAGATGTAAAATGCTAGTGTTATAAAAACTCTGTTTTTAATTGTTATAGTTTTGTATGTTTATTCAGTTGTACTGTAAAGAAACGTAGCACAAACGTTGCCACTTTTCCCATGTAGTTTCTCAGGTCAGCGATGGTCCTTTATTAATCGGCTTTTGTCAATAAATAGTCCCTGAAGGCAGGTACTGATGAGAATCAACCGCGACGATAAGTAGCCTCCACGCCCAGATGTAGGAGAGAAAAATTGGGAATGCTACAACAGAGATGTCCCAAAGGGGACAGAGTCAGTCAAAGGAGACAAACGTAAGAGTCTTAAACTGTTTGTGAGACAGAATGATTGTGTCGTATTTGAACAATGGTTCTGTTAGAATTTGCTACCAAATCTATTACCATCTTAAATAATTGCATCAAACAAGGCAAAAATAAAGGAACGACGCATAAAGAGGCATCATTTTGTATTACTTCTGTAGTGGCTTTTTGGGTCTGTCAGGTTTGTTAGGGTGGGAGCAGCGTAGTCCACAAGAGTTCTGGTCCAGGCTAGATAGTACTTCTTTTGAATATGTTCATTTGCTCCGTCTTTTAGTGTGGACGTGCATCCCATGGCTGCCAGTCTTGAATTTAATTTTTCTTTTAGATACTTGATTTCCTCCTTGAAGGTAATCCGTTTGTCGATGATAACTCCTAGGTATGGGAAGCTATCCACCCATTCTAGGGGTTCCATTCCTATGGTGAGTGGTCATAGGGGATTTGGGGCTCTTGTCATAGTTTGTTTCGTCTATGCTTATATTTAGACCCAGGTTATTTGAATTTTAGGCTGATGTCATTCAGTGCCCTCTGCATTCTCACCAGCTAAAGGGTTCCTGGTTTCTTATCGCTCACTCCGCAAAAACGGATTTTGAGCGAAGCGAAAAATCTATTTTTGGGTGAGATAGCCATGTCGTCCCGATGGAAGGTTCCTTCAGTAGCTTCCTAGGGTATATTGTAGTTAGATATCTAGGAAGCTACTGAAGGAACCTTCCATCAGGACGACATGGCTTGAGCCCAAAAATTAAGTTTGCGGGCACCCTATCACTTTATAGATAGGCTCAAAGCTTCTAGGCTTATTCTTATTGATATTAAGGTTATGTGAAGATGGCGTAACGACACTAACGAGTGTTATTAGGAGCAGAACTGGATCTGTACTCCACAAAAATGTCAAATAAAGCACCTCAAAGGGAAGTTGAAAATGGAAAGTTTAGTACTAGTCAGAATTATATTTATAACTACCAGAGAAGGAAACAAGAATATTATGTATTCTGATTTTATTTTCATAAATATAATTTTAAAAGCATCAAATAGGTAGTATTTCATATATATTCTTATTCATAATTATCAAAATTAATGCTTTCAGCTTCAGAGTATTTCTTCTCTCAATAATGGTAGATTAAGATCGTTTATCCTCTATCAGAGAGACTGCGACCAGAGCTTCTCTCGACGATGTTAGACGAGATCCTCACACAGTTTGATATAAAGTTATTATTACATTTATTGAATTTATTATTATAACTATTGATGAATATCTCCATAAAAACTCCAGTTCCATAAACTTTTTCCTTGAAATACAAAGTAGTATGATTTTAAAGGCTATAGTTTATAATTGCTTATCTTGATGTCTATATGTTGAATGCTTTTAAACGATTAGTTACAGCTGGAAATCTAACTGCTTTTTAATGTGTTAAAAGGAGTCAAGCAGCATTATTTAGCAGTAATAAACATAATACTTAATAATAGGTCTCTTCATTATGAAAGAATGCACTGTTTCCTCTTTAAGAGGGTTTTTTTTATATATATTGATTTCTTGGGAAGAACTACTTTGTCTCATATTGGTCAAGTCGCCCAACTTCGCCAGTCCTCAGATTGACCCTAAATTTCTCTCATCCTATTTCTATTATAATTGTTTTTTTGGGCTCAAGCCATGACGTCCTGATGGAAGGTTCCTTCAGTAGCTTCCTTGGGTAAATTTAACTACAGTGGATATTCCAAGAGAATTAAACCACAGGTTATCACAGAATTCTAACTTCTGGTGCGAGTATCCTAAAGGTTTCCCTTTAAGACATCGTATATCAACATGGGACGCATGTATTAACACGCCACATAGCTATCTGCACCCCATATAGATTTAACACTTCGATATGGAAAGGTGGAGAATAACTGGGGAGCCGTTCCACAGTTACACTCGTCCGTGGCTGCTTTTGGTACTCGAAACTTAAACAAACGGGCGCCATTACTAAATGACGTCACGTCCGTCCTCATCCTGAGTGACCCTAAATTTCTCTCATCCTATTTCTATTATAATTATTTCATTCTCCTTTTTTATCAACTGTCTCCAACCTCGCTGTCAACATTCTCTTATCCCTTCCACTGTCCAGAGTTTCTTTTAGAGGACATCATATCCGGGATTAGAACTTTCTTTCTCAAAATTAATTGTGGGAGCTCCGAAAGTCTTGTCAACTACCCGATAATATTTGGACACCTAGGAGTGTCAGTATTTCCATATGTATAAATTTCCCCAAGTCGAACAAACTAAATTGCCATACAGTATAGGGAATCAATACGTTGCAAAGATTATGATCTGGAATTGAAGAGATCAGCAGAAAAGACCGGTGTGATGGTCTGAACGATCCCCCGGTCTCAGAATTCTCCTTGACATTGTATAATGGTTCTTTTCCGCCATTAGCTCGCTTCGCTCGCCTGAAAATAAAACATCAAGCTCGTATGTACTGGCAAGCGGTAATGTTGAGCTGCGCACGCTAATATTACGGGAAAATAAAACATCAACCTCGTATGCACTGGCAAACGGTAATGTTTGCGCATGCGCAGATTATAAAGAAGTATTGAGACCGGGGTTTGGTTCAGACCGTCACACCGGCCACGGAGACGAAGGATGTTATGAATCATGGTTATGGAAATATTCAGTCTTTTGGTAATAATTCTAATGGATAATTGAGAAATATTTTGAAATAGCATTATCTGAAATATGGCTAAATGACTTTGAAAAGGTTAAGATAGCCACTTTGGTAAACAAAATGGGATTATGAATTGTAAAATGCCACTTTCTCTAAAGAAGTAAATTGTGTATATGTATGATAGCGGCCACCTGTATGTATCATAATGTCTAACTTAGAATACAGCAATATAATGGGGTTGGAAAGGGGCCATTGACCCCCCAGGTAGGAAAGTAGGTAAGGATACAGCTTGTAGGTTAGGTTAGGGGGGAAAGTTTAGGTTAGTTGATGTCCATTTTTAAATGAATGCGCGAGGAACTGGCTGCTGATATACAAAGCCTCCTATTATTAAATTTAAAAGCCAGATATTCCCTCAAATTCAGTTGAATACATTATAACAGATGTAAAAAAAAATATAAACATAGTTTGCGAATGGTATATTGTTAACAAAATTAAAACGGCATCAAAATTTAACGATGTACAAGAAGAGACGTTCATCGAAATATTGTATAAAATGGATTTTTTAATAATTGGGTAGTACTAGTAATGAAATATCTGCTAATTTCTCATTATAGGGCAAAATTTTTATTATGTTACATGTTCGTCAATGTAGATCTAATATTGAAAATTTGCAATACATACTTTGGAAATGTTGCGAACTTATCGTAATTACATAAGTAAAGATTGCAATACATGTAATTTAATATCTATAAAAAACAATTCTAAAAGCAACGGTAAAGAAACATTACTGGTACAATTTAGATATCTCTGCGATATATAAAATTTTGGCTATGGCACTACCCAAGACTAGAGAACAATGGTTTGATTTTAGAGTGTTCTTCTCCTAGAAGAGCTGCTTACCATAGCTAGAGTGTCTCTTCTACCCTCACCTAGCAGGACACTCCAAGATCAAACCATTGTTTTCTGGTCTTGGGTAATGCCATAGCCTCTGTACCATAGTCGTCCACTGTCTTGGGGTAGAGTTCTCTTGCTTGAGGGTGCACTCGGGCACACTATTCTATCTTATTTTGTTAACTCCATTCTTTAAAGTTTTTTTTTATAATTTATATGTGAAAGTTCTCCTTAATGTTACTGTTCTTAAAACATTATTCTTTAATTGTTCACTAACTACTTCTTTGGTAGTATATTTCCTTTCCTTATTGGGCTAGTTTTCTCTGTTGAAGCAGCAGCCCTTGTGCTTATAGTAACTTGCTTTGCAAACTAGGATTGTAACTTAAAAAGTTGGAGTAATTTTAGCGATTATCAAGAGATTTACGAAAATCTCTTTGCAAAAATAGACTAACACACTAGGTAACAGTGTTGATGAAGGTCTCAAACGTACCCTTCACTTTTTTCTTAATGCATTTAAATCATGAACAATTTTATATAAAATTTCTCTTATTTATGTAATAAAAAGCTATATTTTGAAAATTTTATGAACAATGTATAATTATTCATATAATGATTAAATTAGATATATGTAACATTACTTATTTTTACTTTTAATCTGAATAATTATATTTAGTTTTCTCCGGATTCCTTACGCGCTCTCCCCGCCCCCTTCCCGGTCTACGGGCTGCCAACACAAGAGCTTGTGTCCAGCACAAGGCTGGGTAATCTAACAAGCAAGCAAGCAACCTTTCCCTGTAGCCTACACATTTCTTACTTTTACTTACTTTTACGGCTGGTTTTCCAATCCGGTACAGCAGGGGAACCCTACTCTCTACAGGTCTTTCAAAGTTGTTTTATCTTGTTTGTTTGAGAGCATTCAACATTTTGGGTGCTGTTCTGGTATGCGATCTCATTTATGGCCTGATCTCAGGAAGAATGCTAGCTGCTATGTACCGTCGGCTGCGATGTACCGGCTCCTACGTACCACTTGTTTGGCTTATATGTACCATTGTTAGGCTGCTATGTACTGGCGCTTATGTACCACTACTTTGGCTTGTATGCACCAAACAAGGCTACTATGGACCAGATACCAAGTAAGGAAATAAGAACACACAAGGATATAAAACACAAAACCATAAACATATTGAAATTACATACAATAATTAAAAGTTGTGAAGCAATAAAATTCAGCAAGCTGCATATTGTTGATACATTCTTATTCATCTACATGATCCATCAGTTCGGCACAGCGGTTTAGAAAGTCTGATGTTGATATGAATTTGTTCTCATATTTCATTCAGAGCAATTTGCTTTTTGACAGCATGCTTCCTTTGGTATCTGTGCATTTTCTTTTGTTTATCTAGTTTTACAATGATGGGAATTCTACTGGCTTCATCATGGAGAATACTAATTAAGAACTACATGTTAATTGAATTGGTTTTTGCTACTCTGTTAATCGCATGGTGCCACCTTTCTACATCGTTGTTAGTTCGAACAGGGCGTTTGTAACGGCTCCAAGAATGTGGAGGATGCATCTCATTCCTATTCCATATTTTATCATAATAAATAATGAGATCTTTTAATCGTTGATCAGGAAGTGGATGGCTAGTGATGTGATAAGAGGTAAGTTTGCCCGCGCCATTAACTGCTGAATGAGTTGTCTTACAGCGAGTTGATTAATATAGGCATTTTGTAGACCTGGTGTTTTTACTCTTCGGTACACTGCTTGGGCCCAGTGAAACCAGCAGCCATGAATGAAAGCCTAGGGAAGGCACACTCGCACTGCCGACCATAGTGCTTTCTCAAAATCCACAACAACCTCACAAACTGATGGTGTTAACTCAGTGATTTTTCTTAGGACAGCTACATAGTAATTTTTCTTTCTTCTTGACATTAGGACAAAGCACAAAGGAACCTGTTTCAAAATTTCATCCTTCTTTATAAAACTGTGGACACTTAAAAGTTGAACAAAAGGGGTACGAACAAGTTTAAAAGTGCTGTCCACGTGTGTTGCAACTGAATAGACGTTGCAAATATGAGATGCCTTTGCCCATTTTCAAATAGATCCACTTTAAGAAAGTCCTGGGGAACATGATCTCTGTTTAATTCAAAACTGGTATCTTCAGGGTGTTTTGGACGTTGTCCTTCTCTGGCGAGATTGGTGCATCTGACTAGAGTGTTTATATTTGGTAAGGGAACATCTGAATTTTCACAGCTTGAGAGTGATTTCTTTACTATTTCCCCAGATGATGCAAATGGGCATTCCAAAGCTGACTTTTTAACGAAAGCTCGTGTTGATGCTGAGTCAGGACAGTCTGGGCAACACCACATGAAAACTTGACCAGCTTTCAATCGTCTGTTTATATTCCGGTACTCAGATTGTAATATTTCTGTACCAGATAATTTGTGGCGCCACTTGTTGCATCCGTCACAGATAAGGGTTTCCTGTCTAGGGCGAAAACACAATCCACATCCGGAGCAAAAGGAAACTGCTGATGCCATGGTGGTATAAAAAGGATGAATAAGAGTGCAGGTCCACTAGAGTTAGGAAGTAAATGCTGAGCAGATCCACTAGTCTCAAAGGAGCCATGGTGGGGGCTTCGAACCTTGTGTCTCTGTCTACTCTATCTGGCATAGAGTTCAGTAACTGTTCACCTCCAGCCATCAACAAACTAGATGCTGGCTCAGCTAGCTTGTTGTTTTTTTTTCTGTTGTTAGGTAGTTATGTAGGTTCAGAGTCCTCCACCGTTCTGGGTATAACTTTGTAATGGTTTATATTAACTTTTTAAAGTTTAATATTACAATTTACATAAGGTACTTATGTGTTAATCCTATTTGAGGTACACAGCAGCCATGCATGGTACATAGCAGCCATGCATGGTACATAGCAGCCAGGGATGGTACATAGAAGCCGGTGGTACATAACAGCCAACGGTACATAGACGCCTGTTCCCCTCAGGAATTATTCTTTTGCTTTGGCATGCAATCAATATTTTTAATAGGTAATAAAAATAAAAGCAATAGAAAATCTAATGGTTCTCGCTTCGGCGTGCGCTAGCTTCGCTCGTGAAAAAATTAAATTCTCAAGCTTCGTATGTACTGGCAAGCGGCAATGTTGAGCTGCGCACGCTAACATCAATGATTATTATTTCTTGGGTAATTATTCCCGGTGTATATTTTTTTTTAGAAAATCTAATGGTTCTTGTTTTGCCGTGAAGTGAAATGAGATCGCTACAATCAGATGAGATAGCGTACGAAAGCAAACGCACGACTTTGAGATCGCATACCAAAACAGCACTAACGTTTCATCTCGCGTATTGCTCGCTTACTGTTAAATCCTCACTATCGTAGCCCTCCCAGAGTCAGAAAGTCTTCAGTTTCCTCTTGAAAGCCTTAATATCTTCAATCCTTCAGATATCTCCTAGGAGCTTATTGTATAGTCTCGGGGCCTCATATTTAAAGGCTCTAGAGCCTACAGTAGACATATATCTAGGTTCAAATAGTTTGAAACCATCTGTAACTATTCCCGAGTGAACACGATTTGTTGGCTGCACGACATGTAGCATGCTTGCTTGCTAAAGATTGCCCGGATCTTTGTACGGACGGGGGCGACTCACCCTATTCTTGCCTCTCTTTCCCCTCGTAGTGAAAGCACTACTGTATTGGGGGTGTAGATAGCCATGAGACGTGTCAAGAATACGTCCTCTGATATTACGCGATATCCCTTCGTAAAATTTTAAGTGATATTCGCTCCAGGAGTTAGAATTCTGAATACCTTTGGTAGATTCTCTGGGATATATCACTGTAGTCAAATATACCTAGGAAGCTACCTTTGAAGGAACTACCATCAAGACGACATGGCTACCTCACCCAAAAATAGATTTATGGCTACGCTCAAAATCCGTTTTATGGACAATATGCCCTAGCCCCCCAAGTCAAAATCTTTGCTCTGCACCTAGAGCTCTTGAGAAATGATACCTTTCTTTTGGGGGCACTCACAGAGTGCACCCATGTCCATTACTCTGCCCCTAGAGCTGGACTTTACTCTGCACCAGAGCATAATTCTCTTGGCCCGAAGGCCAGTTGAGTGTGTGGCTCGCCCCTGAGCATCCAAAATCAGTCCCCTTTCAGGGCCCGAAAGAAACCTTTTAGTAGTAGGGAATAGTGGTATAGAAATAAGTCCCAGTAAGTAGGAGAGACTGGGAGAGGAGCGGAAGAAATTTTAGTAGAAGGAGAAAGGAACAGATTTTATTATAAGAACTTATCTCTGCTCTAAGGGTAGTTGTGGCGGTGGGCTAGGTTGAAGGAGTGAGAGGATGGGATTTAGGGTCTGACCGAGGTCAGAAGGATTGAGAAGGGATAGGACTTTGGTGATGAGGTGGGTGGTAATGTGTATGAGATCCTGCAAGGACATAGAGTCAAATTCTTGGCTGAAGGTCGACGTGGACTTCTTTGGAGCAGGATGCAAACTGGGTGTTGCTACGGGAGTTGGGGAGGTCAAAGGGTAGGTGGTAGGTTGGCTGCCGCTGATACTGAAGCTGGGGCCGCCTTGCGACGGGTTCTCTCGCGAGGTTTCCTCTGTGGCTTTGGTGGGTTATTGTACATATTCTATATTCAATTCTTGCTTTAATTGGCAACAAACGTAGATCAATTTTTTGGGCTCAAGCCATGACGTCCTGATGGAAGGTTCCTTCAGTAGCTTCCTAGGGTATATTTAACTACAGTGGATATTCCCAGAGAATTAAACTAAAGGTTATCACAGAATTCTAACTTCTGGTTCGCTTCGCTCAAAATCCGTTATATGAGTGATCCTTTCTCTAGGTGGGACACCTTTTATCAGTCTTGCTCCTCTGTTTATTATTTTTTTCAACTTCTTAAGCTGTCCTGTTGGTAAATTATAGTAGATGGAGTTATATTATAGATGCATAATGATGAGAACTATTATTATCTTTATTACTGCTAAATAATGTTGTTTGACTGCTTTTAACACTTTGAAAAAGCAGTTAGCTTTCCAGGTGTTACTACCAGTTTAAAAGCATTCAACTTACAGATATCGGAGCCTTTGTAGGGTGACGGCCAGATCCCGTAGAAAACGGGAATATTCTCAACTGTGGCCGTCGTTCTAAAGCCGATTTTGGCGGGAGAAGCTAACTTAAAAAACCCACCTAACCTATGCTAAATGCCGTATCCTTACCCAGGGGGGCTGCGCCCCTCCGGACCCCCCATTACACAACAGTTTTCTTACCTACGAGTACGACGGGAGAAGCTAACTTAAAAAAACCACCTAACCTATGCTAAAAGCCGCGTCCTTACCCAGGGGGGCTGCGCCCCCCCCCCCCCCCCGGATCCCCCCTTACACAACATATTTAAGATCCGTAGACCATTTCCAAACGTTTTTATTCTATACAAGATAACAGTCGGAGCGATAATAAGCAAATTAGGACGCTTGGCCGTAGCGCTACAAACTACCCCAGATATCAACATACGCATTTATCCTTTTATAGCCTTTAAAATGACACTACTTTGTATCTTAAGCAAAAAGTTTAGGTACTGGAGTTTTTAAGATGTTCATCAGTAGTTATAATAATATAATAAATGTAATAATAATTTCATATCAAAACTGTTAAAGGAATTCCTCGTCTACCATTGTCAAGTGAAGCTCGGGTCGTAGACGCGTAGCCTCTCTGCAACCGATAATCTCAATCTACCATTATTGAGATAAGAAATAAAAGACTAAAATAGGATATTTTAAAAACAGTAGCACCATTAAAGTAGATATTACATATATAAACTATAAAACCCTAAATAACAAAGGAAGAGAACTATAGTATATTGTACCAGAGTGGACCTTCAAGATAGATGTATTATAGTTGTTTATGCAGTACATATTTATTTTCTCATATCTATTCACTTTTTTGTAATTTAAATAAAAGTATATAAATGAAATACTACCTACTTAATGCTTTTGTAATGATATTTGAGAAGAAATTCAAAATATATTGTATTCTTGTTTCTTTATCTAGTATTTGAATATGTCGGTTTAAGAAGTACTTCCCTTTCCATTCTTGCAGTGCGTGTCAAGAATAAAATTTTGCGGAGTACAGAAAAGGTTCTGCTCCTAATAATATTCATTCAATCATCATCACACTGTGAGCTTCTTTAGCTTTCCTTTAGTGACACATGCCATATTTCCTTATTTCATCGATCATTGACAGAAAGGACACAATGTGCTCCTTTCATGAAAATATATCCTTCATAAATTCGCAATTTGATGTACTGGGCTAAAACAGTAGTAGGTCTAGCTTGTGCCGACATGAATTTACTTAGCTCGTCAATTCATTGTTTTCTCTTCCTTCTCCTGCTTCCTTCGCAATCTCTAGGGACTCATTCTGTTATTCTTTACGTCCATCTGTTGTCAGCCATTCTCATTATATGTCCTGCCCAAGTCCATTTCTTTTTCTTGCATGTTAGAATACCCTCCACTTTAGTTTGTTCTCGTATCCATGTTGCTCTTTTCCTGTCTCTTAGTGTTATTCCCATCATTATTATTTCCATAGCTCTTTCAGTTTTAACTAGCTTATGTTCTAAGGCTTAAGTAAGGCTCCAAGTTTCTGATACATATGTTAGAGCTGGTAGGAACACTTCATTAAATACTTTACTTTTTTAGAGAAAGTGGCATTTTACAATTCATAATCCTATTTTGTTTACCAAAGTGGCTATCTTAGCCTTGTCAAAGTCATTTAGCCATGTTGCCGTAGATGAATTTGGGCGTTTAGGGTCCTGGCAGGGGGGCTGGTCTCTCTTAAGATCATAAAAGGACACTCATACTTCAGAGCCAAAGATTTTGCCTACTGGGAGCTTTCAATGATGGAATAAACAAGAAACCCTGTAGGCAACTTGACCTTGTACCTTACACTTGAGGTTAAGAAGAAAGAGAGGGTCTGATCCTGTTAGTTTCCTTACATGTAGCCTGATGGCATCTTCAGTCACTGAGGAATGTAGGTCGTGGACAACAACGTGGCATCTCATCTGTGGGTGGTGGTGAGGGGAGATATTCCCAGGTGAATGCTGGCTGACCTGTCTGCGGTTGCTGTCGGGTCGGAACTTTATTTTTCGCTAAGACGTCTGCTAACCCTCGTCGTCGTCTTGGCCATTTGACATTAGCACCCTGGCATATCTGTTGGTCGCAGGGAGGGAGGGTGGAGAGGTAGGAGTGGATGGTACTTCTCTTGAATCTCTCCTGTCTAACGATGGGGAGGAGGAAGTGGTTGTATCCAAACCTGGTGTTTGCTCTGTAACGATCCTTGGCCCTTTATGTGACAGGCCAGAGAGGGTGTTTTGTGGGTCCGAGGTGGGCGTGGGGTCGGTCGAGGGTTGTTTATGAATTAAGTGGGGTTGGCCCGTGGGGTCATTCAACTTATATTTTTCATGCAACTCTCCAAAATGATTCTTTATATCATTAATTTGCAGCCCCATTGCAGCAAATTCATCACTGATTTGTTGTCTCATTACAGTGATTGCATCACTGATTTGTTGCCCCACTGCATATCTGATTTGCTGCCTCATTGCAGCGATTGCATCAGGGATTGCACGTAGATCATCATAGTTATTTGACAGTGAAGTTGACAGCTCCAAGGCTTTTACTGCAATGTTATGTACAGTCATTATGTTGAGGTCAGCTGGCTGGGCAGGAGGTAGGGTGTATGGGTCATCCGTGCAAAGGGCAACCTTTGTTGTGGTTTTGAGCCAGTTTTGAGAGAGCTTTTCTTCTGAGAAGGCCGGTTCAGCATTTTGATCCTTCCAAATGCCGTCGGGCATGTGGTCTTTGCACGAGACATATGCAATTGTCATTTCTTCTTCCGAGAAAAGATTTCTCAGGACTTCTATGATAGACTTCGGATCGCTGTTGTTGAAGCGATAATTGATAAAATAAACACAATTGTTCTGTATGTGAGGGAGGGAGGGACAAGAGGCACTATCGACACTCGCGGTCATTCTTTTCATCATATAGATATCAAAATATGCAATTATCCTATTATAGCCTTTCAAATTACACTACTTTATATCTTAAAGAAAATATTTACAGAACTGGAGTCTTTATGGAGATATTCATCAGTAGTTATAATAATAATTTCAATAAATGTAATAATAATTTTATATCAAAATTGTTAAAGGATCTCCTCGTCTACCATCGTCAAGAGAAGCTCTGGTCGTAGCCTCTCTGCAACTGATGGAGGATTTCAATCTACCATTATTGAGAGAAGAAATAAACGACTAAAATCAGATATTTTAAAAACAGTAACACCATTAAAGTAGATATTTCATATATAAAATACAAAAACCTAAGTAAGAGTTAGAGAAATATGATAGCATGTTGTACCCGAGTGTTCTTTCAAGAGAGATGTATTATAGTTTATGCAGTAGGCTACATATTTAATTTCTCATATTTATTCAATTTTCGGTGATATTCATTGAAAAATATATATGAAATACCACCTATTTAAACTTTTATATTATATTTTTAGCAAAGATTCAGAATATATTGCATTCTTGTTTCTTTCTCTAGTATTTGAATATATCGGTTTAATCAGTCATTCACTTTCCACGAAGCAAATTACCCGAATAGCGTTTACGTTTACACTTTGCAGAGTACAGAATTCAGTTCTGCTCATAAGAACACTTAATACTTCCTCTTCCTCATTTCACTGTGATCTTTAGTCTCACTCTGGTGAGACATATGAGATTACCTTGACAGAAAGAACACACTGTGCTTCTTTACCTGTAAATATGTCATTCTTATAAATAGAAAGCCTTGAGTAAAACTGCAGTAGGTCTAGCTTGTGCTGACAAATTTCCTTAGCTCGTTAATTCATCATTTTCTCTTCCTTCTCCTGCTTCTTTCGCAATCTCTAGGGACTCATTCTGTTATTCCTTACGTCCATCTATTGTCAACCATTCTCATTATATGTTGTGTCCATTTCTTTTTCTCGCATGTTAGAATACCCTCCACTTTAGTTTGTTCTCGTATCCATGTTGCTCCTTTTCTGTGTCTTGATATTCCCATCATTATTATTTCCATAGCTAGATCATTGGTCAGCCCCTCAAGGGCTCTCATAGCTCCACCATGGCATTACGCAGAACGGTTTCCAAACTTTCTGCAGCTCCTGATAGAGACTCCAAGAGAACCCTTTCTATATCACAGACAACCACACTTTGACATGTACCACAAGCTACAGCTTTGCTATGATTGTACGCCCGGAGACTAACCAGTACCTCCTCTCTCACAGAGGCTTTTCGCAGTAAGTTGCAAAAAGGTTGTCTAGATATCCGAGGAATTCCTCAGCATCAGTCTACCAGGAAGTACAACATCTTCTGTGATTGGTGTCATGGGAAAACGTCTCTCTCCACTCGATACCTCTATTCCAGCAATAGCGGAATGCTCGAGTATATGCCAGAGGAAAAGACCCCCTTTTCAGTTTCAACAGGTAAAGACAATCACTCAACCTTGAGCCTCGCCTTCAAACTGAAAGCAAGGAACATCCTCTCATCGCTAAATCTTTCCTCACTCATACAGACTTGCCTTTTCCCAGTCGGAATTGACACCTTCCTCTCGGAACATGGTTCAAGTTCTCCGGTGTCTAAGGAGACTTCCTTATGTTCCACTTCACAAGGCAACACATTTTCACCTGGTTTAGAAACAGTGTTCCTACACACTTTGACAGCAGCCATACGAGTCAAGGAACTTCATGGTCTCTTTCGACATCACCCATTAATAAGAAGGGTGAAAGTCAACGTTCAGTTTTGTCCTCGAGTATGTCGCCGGACACTTTCTCCAGAGGTGACGGATCTACACAACTCTCCACTCGGTAACTGATGATCCAGATCATCTGTTACTGTCCCCGGGGTAAGGTTTGAGGCTCTAAGAGAACAGCAGCAGCCCACCTGGGTCCCTTCTCTCGTCATTAGCACTGGGAGAGACTAAAGGAGGATCCCCAAAACATCATCTATGATGGATTCACAGAGTCACCAATTGTGCCCTGAATCCAGATCCTCACCCAACATGTCGACTCACGATTTCGGGGGCATAGCTATGCCCCTGACCCTTTTAAGTAGATTGCTCTGTGATGCAGGTTTTACAAGAAACGGTGTAAATGCTCCACGTGACTTTCACGACCTTTCTCCTGCAAGACGTGACCCACAGGAACTCAATACGATCTCTATCGGTCCTGTGATGGCTGCACAACAGTTAGTTTTATACCTCAAGCTCCTTATTGGACAAGTAGCAGAAGGTTGAGGGCATTGTTACCCGGTTTTAGTCTGCGTGAATGAAAAGATTTCACTCTCTTATTCTTTTCTTCATACTCCCCTCTCTTGGGGAAAGCAGCATCTTGGGTTCTCTGCATAAGCTAACCTCAAACCACTGCAGGTAAACCCTGCTCCTTTATGTACCTAGTATTGAGCTAATACTATTGAGTCCCCATACCCTGGTGATGTGGTATTGGGAAAGTCTTGGTTACAACAGTTTTTCCTACAAAAGACTCTGAATAACTTTACCTAGACAGTCACACCTCTAAATATTTCAACACAGCTTGCGTAGGCCGCGGACCTTGCGTAGCAAGGTTTTAGCAAGGCATAGGGACTCCTTATTTTGAGTACTAACATACTCAGGTAAGGACCCCCCGGGGAAAGCCAAAAGCCAGATTGGCAGGGATGTCCACCCTTCCTATTGGGTGAGTCACCCCTAAATAAATAGCGTATGTTGTGTTCCAGTTACGGAACAAATGACAAATTTGTAGATCGTTTGTATTTTTCCTAACGATACAAACCTTAGCTATCTATAAAAACTTCCCCGCCAGCCCTATCCCCGACACTCGCCCACACTAATAACAACACTTGACCTGACGTCACTGTTACGTCATGTAAACTAATCCTTTCTTAACTAATTATCGCTCTATTACCTTTTTACTTATAAAAAATTTCTTCGTGTTTTTCTCACAATCTTCTTTATATATCTATATATCAACCCTTTCTAATAACACTACTTCTTCACTTAATAACCTTTCAACTATCATACTGTACCATTCTAAATTCTCTTACTTCGAATAAAGTATCAAAATAAATCCTCTAACTAATGACAATTAACATTACTAAGTTACCCACTGGTGTTAGCCTGGCCATAGCTCACTTCACTTGTAATTCAACATTATTCCACTGCTCTTGTCTGGCAAGCGTACTTAATTGTGCTTCTCACGCCAACCGTTTGGGCGAGTATTTTTCCTTTATTCTAATTAATTTATCACTCAATTGAGTGGGTTTGTGCTCAGCTGTGACTCGCTTCACTCACATTTTGAAAAAGATTGAAAGTTCAAGACTGATGATGTAGAGTGCAGGTAATGTTCAGGAAATCATGCCACTAAGGAATGTAACTCAGCAGATAAAATGTATAAATTGCCCTAAGACGAACAAACTATATGGCCATATAGGGGATCAATACATTGCAAAGATTATGATCTGGAATTGAAGAGATCAGCGGAAAAGATCGGCCATGGAGACGAAGGATGTTATGAATTGTGGCTATGGATATATTCAATCTGTTGGTAACAATTTGAATTGATAATGGAGAAATATTTTGAAATAGCATTATCTGAGACATGGCTAAATGACTTTGACAAGGCTAATATAGCCACTTTGGTAAACAAAATGGTATTATGAATTGTAAAATGCCACTTCCTCTAAATAAAGTAAAGTATGTAATGAAATGTTCCTATCAGTTCTAACATATGTATCAGAAACTTGGAGCCTTACTAAAGCCTTAGAACATAAGCTAGTTAAAACTCAAAGACCTATGGAAAGGATAATGATGGGAATAATACTAAGAGACAGGAAAAGAGCAACATGGATACGAGAACAAACTAAAGTGGAGGGTATTCTAACATGCAAGAAAACGAAATGGACACAACACATAATGGCTGACAATAGATGGACGTAAAGAATAACAGAATGAGTCCCTAGAGATTACGAAAGAAGCAGGAGAAGGAAGAGAAAACGACGAATTGACGAGCTAAGGAAATTTACGTCGGCACAAGCTAGACCTACTGCTGTTTTAGTCCATCAAATTGTGAATTTGTGAAGGATGATATATTTTCATGTAAGGAAGCACACTGTGTCCTTTCTGTCAGTGTCAAGGATCGGTGAAACTATGAAATTCGGTATGTTTCACTATAGGCAAGCTAAAGAAGATGATGATGATTAAATGAATGTTATTAGGAGCAGAAAGTATTCTGTACTCCACAAAATTTTAGTAATGGCGGTCATTGCAACAATTCATGGAAAGTGAAGTAGTTATTAAACCGACATATTCAAATACTAGAGAAGGAAACGGGAATAAAATATATTTGGAATTTCTTCTCAAATATCATTATAAAAGCAATAAATAGGTAATATTTCATATATACTTTTTTGGGCTCAAGCCATGTCGTCGTAATGGAAGGGTTACTGCAGGTAGCCTTCTAAGGGATATTTGCTACAGTGATACTCCCAGAGAATTAAATCAAAGGTCCCCAGGATTCTAACTCCTGGCGCGAGTATCCAATAAAGGATATCGCATAACAATCTTCTTTAGCTTGCCTGTAGTAACACATACCAAATTTTCCTTATATCAATGATCCTTGACAGAAAGGACACAAAGTGCTTCCTCACATGAAAATATATCATCCTTCACAAATTCACAATTTGATGGACTAAAAAAGCGGTAGGTTTAGCATGTGCAGACATGTTTCCTTAGCTCGTCAATTCATCATTTTCTCTTCCTTCTGCTTCTTTCGTAATCTCTAGGGACTCATTCTGTTATTCTTTACGTCCATTTATTGTCAGCCATTCTCATTATATGTTGTGTCCATTTCTTTTTCTTGCATGTTAGAATACCCTCCACTTTGGTTTGTTCCCGTATCAATGTTGCTCCTTTTCTGTCTCTTAGCGTTATTCCCATCATAATTCTTTCCATAGCTCTTTCAGTTTTAACTAGCTTATGCTCTAAGGCTCTTGTAAGGCTCCAAGTTTCTCATACACATTCAGATCTCCCTGGACAATTCTATCTTGTTCGTAATACAGTACTAGGCAGGCAGTTAATTCTAATAGCCAGGCCTTCTCCATCACGAGGCTCAATACTACGCAGTATTCTAGAAGTTTTATTCCAGCTGTTACCAAGTTGTGGAATGATCTTCCTAATCGGGTAGTTGAATCAGTGGAACTTCAAAAGTTCAAAGTTGGAGCAAATGCTTTTTTGTTGACCAGGCGGACACGAGTCTTTTTTATAGTTTATTTATGACATATTTGTTTTTGACGTGTTAATAGTTTATATGTGACATGTCTGTTTTGACGTTATTACTTTTTTTAGAATGATTTATTGTTAATTTGTTCTTTTCATTTATTTATTTCCTTATTTCCTTTCCTCACTGGGCTATTTTTCCCTGTTGGAGTCCCTGGGCTTATAGCATCTTGCTTTTCCAACTAGGGTTGTAGCTTGGATAGTAATAATAATAATAATAGTACTGGTAGGAACATTTCTTTAAATACTTTACTTGGAGCCTTTGTATATAAGCGGCCAGTTCCTCCCGTGTGGATAAAAAATGGACATCAGCTAATGGAAACGTTCCCCCCGTTTCGGACCCCAAAAATAGGGTCCTTTTTCAATAAAAACTCATATATCTTCTATAATTTTAGCCGGAGAGCGAAAATATGCGATGACCACATTTATACCCATAAAACGACTCTATGCTGTAGTCTAACACAAAATCTGACACCGAAAAATTTCGGGCATTATCTCTGACCCCGGCCCTTACTCGTTTCGGACCCCAAAAATAGGGTCCTTTTTCAATAAAAACTCATATATCTTCTATAATTTTAGCCGGAGAGCGAAAATATGCGATGACCACATTTATACCCATAAAACGACTCTATGCTGTAGTCTAACACAAAATCTGACACCGAAAAATTTCGGGCATTATCTCTGACCCCGGCCCTTACTCGTTTCGGACCCCAAAAATAGGGTCCTTTTTCAATAAAAACTCATATATCTTCTATAATTTTAGCCGGAGAGCGAAAATATGCGATGACCACATTTATACCCATAAAACGACTCTATGCTGTAGTCTAACACAAAATCTGACACCGAAAAATTTCGGGCATTATCTCTGACCCCGGCCCTTACTCGTTTCGGACCCCAAAAATAGGGTCCTTTTTCAATAAAAACTCATATATCTTCTATAATTTTAGCCGGAGAGCGAAAATATGCGATGACCACATTTATACCCATAAAACGACTCTATGCTGTAGTCTAACACAAAATCTGACACCGAAAAATTTCGGGCATTATCTCTGACCCCGGCCCTTACTCGTTTCGGACCCCAAAAATAGGGTCCTTTTTCAATAAAAACTCATATATCTTCTATAATTTTAGCCGGAGAGCGAAAATATGCGATGACCACATTTATACCCATAAAACGACTCTATGCTGTAGTCTAACACAAAATCTGACACCGAAAAATTTCGGGCATTATCTCTGACCCCGGCCCTTACTCGTTTCGGACCCCAAAAATAGGGTCCTTTTTCAATAAAAACTCATATATCTTCTATAATTTTAGGTGGAGAGCGAAAATATGCGATGACCACATTTATACCCATAAAACGACTCTATGCTGTAGTCTAACACAAAATCTGACACCGAAAAATTTCGGGCATTATCTCTGACCCCGGCCCTTACTCGTTTCGGACCCCAAAAATAGGGTCCTTTTTCAATAAAAACTCATATATCTTCTATAATTTTAGCCGGAGAGCGAAAATATGCGATGACCACATTTATACCCATAAAACGACTCTATGCTGTAGTCTAACACAAAATCTGACACCGAAAAATTTCGGGCATTATCTCTGACCCCGGCCCTTACTCGTTTCGGACCCCAAAAATAGGGTCCTTTTTCAATAAAAACTCATATATTCTATAATTTTAGCCGGAGAGCGAAAATATGCGATGACCACATTTATACCCATAAAACGACTCTATGCTGTAGTCTAACACAAAATCTGACACCGAAAAATTTCGGGCATTATCTCTGACCCCGGCCCTTACTCGTTTCGGACCCCAAAAATAGGGTCCTTTTTCAATAAAAACTCATATATCTTCTATAATTTTAGGTGGAGAGCGAAAATATGCGATGACCACATTTATACCCATAAAACGACTCTATGCTGTAGTCTAACACAAAATCTGACACCGAAAAATTTCGGGCATTATCTCTGACCCCGGCCCTTACTCGTTTCGGACCCCAAAAATAGGGTCCTTTTTCAATAAAAACTCATATATCTTCTATAATTTTAGGTGGAGAGCGAAAATATGCGATGACCACATTTATACCCATAAAACGACTCTATGCTGTAGTCTAACACAAAATCTGACACCGAAAAATTTCGGGCATTATCTCTGACCCCGGCCCTTACTCGTTTCGGACCCCAAAAATAGGGCCCTTTTTCAATAAAAACTCATATATCTCCTATAATTTTAGCCGGAGAGCGAAAATATGCGATGACCACATTTATACCCATAAAACGACTCTATGCTGTAGTCTAACACAAAATCTGACACCGAAAAATTTCGGGCATTATCTCTGACCCCGGCCCTTACTCGTTTCGGACCCCAAAAATAGGGTCCTTTTTCAATAAAAACTCATATATCTTCTATAATTTTAGCCGGAGAGCGAAAATATGCGATGACCACATTTATACCCATAAAACGACTCTATGCTGTAGTCTAACACAAAATCTGACACCGAAAAATTTCGGGCATTATCTCTGACCCCGGCCCTTACTCGTTTCGGACCCCAAAAATAGGGCCCTTTTTCAATAAAAACTCATATATCTTCTATAATTTTAGCCGGAGAGCGAAAATATGCGATGACCACATTTATACCCATAAAACGACTCTATGCTGTAGTCTAACACAAAATCTGACACCGAAAAATTTCGGGCATTATCTCTGACCCCGGCCCTTACTCGTTTCGGACCCCAAAAATAGGGTCCTTTTTCAATAAAAACTCATATATCTTCTATAATTTTAGGTGGAGAACGAAAATATGCGATGACCACATTTATACCCATAAAACGACTCTATGCTGTAGTCTAACACAAAATCTGACACAGAAAAATTTCGGGCATTATCTCTGACCCCGGCCCTTACTCGTTTCGGACCCCAAAAATAGGGTCCTTTTTCAATAAAAACTCATATATCTTCTATAATTTTAGCCGGAGAGCGAAAATATGCGATGACCACATTTATACCCATAAAACGACTCTATGCTGTAGTCTAACACAAAATCTGACACCGAAAAATCTTGGGCATTATCTCTGACCCCGGCCCTTACTCGTTTCGGACCCCAAAAATAGGGCCCTTTTTCAATAAAAACTCATATATCTCCTATAATTTTAGCCGGAGGGCGAAAATATGCGATGACCACATTTATACCCATAAAACGACTCTATGCTGTAGTCTAACACAAAATCTGACACCGAAAAATTTCGGGCATTATCTCTGACCCCGGCCCTTACTCGTTTCGGACCCCAAAAATAGGGCCCTTTTTCAATAAAAACTCATATATCTCCTATAATTTTAGCCGGAGGGCAAAAATATGCGATGACCACATTTATACACATAAAATGTCTCTATGCTGTAGTCTAACACAAAATCTGACACCGAAAAATTTCGGGCATTATCTCTGACCCCGGCCCTTACTCGTTTCGGACCCCAAAAATAGGGTCCTTTTTCAATAAAAACTCATATATCTTCTATAATTTTAGCCGGAGAGCGAAAATATGCGATGACCACATTTATACCCATAAAACGACTCTATGCTGTAGTCTAACACAAAATCTGACACCGAAAAATTTCGGGCATTATCTCTGACCCCGGCCCTTACTCGTTTCGGACCCCAAAAATAGGGTCCTTTTTCAATAAAAACTCATATATTCTATAATTTTAGCCGGAGAGCGAAAATATGCGATGACCACATTTATACCCATAAAACGACTCTATGCTGTAGTCTAACACAAAATCTGACACCGAAAAATTTCGGGCATTATCTCTGACCCCGGCCCTTACTCGTTTCGGACCCCAAAAATAGGGTCCTTTTTCAATAAAAACTCATATATCTTCTATAATTTTAGGTGGAGAGCGAAAATATGCGATGACCACATTTATACCCATAAAACGACTCTATGCTGTAGTCTAACACAAAATCTGACACCGAAAAATTTCGGGCATTATCTCTGACCCCGGCCCTTACTCGTTTCGGACCCCAAAAATAGGGTCCTTTTTCAATAAAAACTCATATATCTTCTATAATTTTAGCCGGAGAGCGAAAATATGCGATGACCACATTTATACCCATAAAACGACTCTATGCTGTAGTCTAACACAAAATCTGACACCGAAAAATTTCGGGCATTATCTCTGACCCCGGCCCTTACTCGTTTCGGACCCCAAAAATAGGGTCCTTTTTCAATAAAAACTCATATATTCTATAATTTTAGCCGGAGAGCGAAAATATGCGATGACCACATTTATACCCATAAAACGACTCTATGCTGTAGTCTAACACAAAATCTGACACCGAAAAATTTCGGGCATTATCTCTGACCCCGGCCCTTACTCGTTTCGGACCCCAAAAATAGGGTCCTTTTTCAATAAAAACTCATATATCTTCTATAATTTTAGGTGGAGAGCGAAAATATGCGATGACCACATTTATACCCATAAAACGACTCTATGCTGTAGTCTAACACAAAATCTGACACCGAAAAATTTCGGGCATTATCTCTGACCCCGGCCCTTACTCGTTTCGGACCCCAAAAATAGGGTCCTTTTTCAATAAAAACTCATATATCTTCTATAATTTTAGGTGGAGAGCGAAAATATGCGATGACCACATTTATACCCATAAAACGACTCTATGCTGTAGTCTAACACAAAATCTGACACCGAAAAATTTCGGGCATTATCTCTGACCCCGGCCCTTACTCGTTTCGGACCCCAAAAATAGGGCCCTTTTTCAATAAAAACTCATATATCTCCTATAATTTTAGCCGGAGAGCGAAAATATGCGATGACCACATTTATACCCATAAAACGACTCTATGCTGTAGTCTAACACAAAATCTGACACCGAAAAATTTGGGGCATTATCTCTGACCCCGGCCCTTACTCGTTTCGGACCCCAAAAATAGGGTCCTTTTTCAATAAAAACTCATATATCTTCTATAATTTTAGCCGGAGAGCGAAAATATGCGATGACCACATTTATACCCATAAAACGACTCTATGCTGTAGTCTAACACAAAATCTGACACCGAAAAATTTCGGGCATTATCTCTGACCCCGGCCCTTACTCGTTTCGGACCCCAAAAATAGGGTCCTTTTTCAATAAAAACTCATATATTCTATAATTTTAGCCGGAGAGCGAAAATATGCGATGACCACATTTATACCCATAAAACGACTCTATGCTGTAGTCTAACACAAAATCTGACACCGAAAAATTTCGGGCATTATCTCTGACCCCGGCCCTTACTCGTTTCGGACCCCAAAAATAGGGTCCTTTTTCAATAAAAACTCATATATCTTCTATAATTTTAGGTGGAGAGCGAAAATATGCGATGACCACATTTATACCCATAAAACGACTCTATGCTGTAGTCTAACACAAAATCTGACACCGAAAAATTTCGGGCATTATCTCTGACCCCGGCCCTTACTCGTTTCGGACCCCAAAAATAGGGTCCTTTTTCAATAAAAACTCATATATCTTCTATAATTTTAGGTGGAGAGCGAAAATATGCGATGACCACATTTATACCCATAAAACGACTCTATGCTGTAGTCTAACACAAAATCTGACACCAAAAAATTTCGGGCATTATCTCTGACCCCGGCCCTTACTCGTTTCGGACCCCAAAAATAGGGTCCTTTTTCAATAAAAACTCATATATCTTCTATAATTTTAGCCGGAGAGCGAAAATATGCGATGACCACATTTATACCCATAAAACGACTCTATGCTGTAGTCTAACACAAAATCTGACACCAAAAAATTTCGGGCATTATCTCTGACCCCGGCCCTTACTCGTTTCGGACCCCAAAAATAGGGTCCTTTTTCAATAAAAACTCATATATCTTCTATAATTTTAGCCGGAGAGCGAAAATATGCGATGACCACATTTATACCCATAAAACGACTCTATGCTGTAGTCTAACACAAAATCTGACACCAAAAAATTTCGGGCATTATCTCTGACCCCGGCCCTTACTCGTTTCGGACCCCAAAAATAGGGTCCTTTTTCAATAAAAACTCATATATCTTCTATAATTTTAGCCGGAGAGCGAAAATATGCGATGACCACATTTATACCCATAAAACGACTCTATGCTGTAGTCTAACACAAAATCTGACACCGAAAAATTTCGGGCATTATCTCTGACCCCGGCCCTTACTCGTTTCGGACCCCAAAAATAGGGTCCTTTTTCAATAAAAACTCATATATCTTCTATAATTTTAGCCGGAGAGCGAAAATATGCGATGACCACATTTATACCCATAAAACGACTCTATGCTGTAGTCTAACACAAAATCTGACACCGAAAAATTTCGGGCATTATCTCTGACCCCGGCCCTTACTCGTTTCGGACCCCAAAAATAGGGTCCTTTTTCAATAAAAACTCATATATCTTCTATAATTTTAGCCGGAGAGCGAAAATATGCGATGACCACATTTATACCCATAAAACGACTCTATGCTGTAGTCTAACACAAAATCTGACACCGAAAAATTTCGGGCATTATCTCTGACCCCGGCCCTTACTCGTTTCGGACCCCAAAAATAGGGTCCTTTTTCAATAAAAACTCATATATCTTCTATAATTTTAGCTGGAGAGCGAAA
This sequence comes from Palaemon carinicauda, assembly GCF_036898095.1. NCBI lineage: Eukaryota > Metazoa > Arthropoda > Malacostraca > Decapoda > Palaemonidae > Palaemon > Palaemon carinicauda. The sequence goes on along the minus strand of NC_090767.1, from coordinate 60,453,056 downwards.
ATATGCGATGACCACATTTATACCCATAAAACGACTCTATGCTGTAGTCTAACACAAAATCTGACACCGAAAAATTTCGGGCATTATCTCTGACCCCGGCCCTTACTCGTTTCGGACCCCAAAAATAGGGTCCTTTTTCAATAAAAACTCATATATCTTCTATAATTTTAGCTGGAGAGCGAAAATATGCGATGACCACATTTATACCCATAAAACGACTCTATGCTGTAGTCTAACACAAAATCTGACACCGAAAGATTTCGGGCATTATCTCTGACCCCGGCCCTTACTCGTTTCGGACCCCAAAAATAGGGTCCTTTTTCAATAAAAACTCATATATCTTCTATAATTTTAGGTGGAGAGCGAAAATATGCGATGACCACATTTATACCCATAAAACGACTCTATGCTGTAGTCTAACACAAAATCTGACACCGAAAAATTTCGGGCATTATCTCTGACCCCGGCCCTTACTCGTTTCGGACCCCAAAAATAGGGTCCTTTTTCAATAAAAACTCATATATCTTCTATAATTTTAGCCGGAGAGCGAAAATATGCGATGACCACATTTATACCCATAAAACGACTCTATGCTGTAGTCTAACACAAAATCTGACACCGAAAAATTTCGGGCATTATCTCTGACCCCGGCCCTTACTCGTTTCGGACCCCAAAAATAGGGTCCTTTTTCAATAAAAACTCATATATTCTATAATTTTAGCCGGAGAGCGAAAATATGCGATGACCACATTTATACCCATAAAACGACTCTATGCTGTAGTCTAACACAAAATCTGACACCGAAAAATTTCGGGCATTATCTCTGACCCCGGCCCTTACTCGTTTCGGACCCCAAAAATAGGGTCCTTTTTCAATAAAAACTCATATATCTTCTATAATTTTAGGTGGAGAGCGAAAATATGCGATGACCACATTTATACCCATAAAACGACTCTATGCTGTAGTCTAACACAAAATCTGACACCGAAAAATTTCGGGCATTATCTCTGACCCCGGCCCTTACTCGTTTCGGACCCCAAAAATAGGGTCCTTTTTCAATAAAAACTCATATATCTTCTATAATTTTAGGTGGAGAGCGAAAATATGCGATGACCACATTTATACCCATAAAACGACTCTATGCTGTAGTCTAACACAAAATCTGACACCGAAAAATTTCGGGCATTATCTCTGACCCCGGCCCTTACTCGTTTCGGACCCCAAAAATAGGGCCCTTTTTCAATAAAAACTCATATATCTCCTATAATTTTAGCCGGAGAGCGAAAATATGCGATGACCACATTTATACCCATAAAACGACTCTATGCTGTAGTCTAACACAAAATCTGACACCGAAAAATTTGGGGCATTATCTCTGACCCCGGCCCTTACTCGTTTCGGACCCCAAAAATAGGGTCCTTTTTCAATAAAAACTCATATATCTTCTATAATTTTAGCCGGAGAGCGAAAATATGCGATGACCACATTTATACCCATAAAACGACTCTATGCTGTAGTCTAACACAAAATCTGACACCGAAAAATTTCGGGCATTATCTCTGACCCCGGCCCTTACTCGTTTCGGACCCCAAAAATAGGGTCCTTTTTCAATAAAAACTCATATATTCTATAATTTTAGCCGGAGAGCGAAAATATGCGATGACCACATTTATACCCATAAAACGACTCTATGCTGTAGTCTAACACAAAATCTGACACCGAAAAATTTCGGGCATTATCTCTGACCCCGGCCCTTACTCGTTTCGGACCCCAAAAATAGGGTCCTTTTTCAATAAAAACTCATATATCTTCTATAATTTTAGGTGGAGAGCGAAAATATGCGATGACCACATTTATACCCATAAAACGACTCTATGCTGTAGTCTAACACAAAATCTGACACCGAAAAATTTCGGGCATTATCTCTGACCCCGGCCCTTACTCGTTTCGGACCCCAAAAATAGGGTCCTTTTTCAATAAAAACTCATATATCTTCTATAATTTTAGGTGGAGAGCGAAAATATGCGATGACCACATTTATACCCATAAAACGACTCTATGCTGTAGTCTAACACAAAATCTGACACCAAAAAATTTCGGGCATTATCTCTGACCCCGGCCCTTACTCGTTTCGGACCCCAAAAATAGGGTCCTTTTTCAATAAAAACTCATATATCTTCTATAATTTTAGCCGGAGAGCGAAAATATGCGATGACCACATTTATACCCATAAAACGACTCTATGCTGTAGTCTAACACAAAATCTGACACCAAAAAATTTCGGGCATTATCTCTGACCCCGGCCCTTACTCGTTTCGGACCCCAAAAATAGGGTCCTTTTTCAATAAAAACTCATATATCTTCTATAATTTTAGCCGGAGAGCGAAAATATGCGATGACCACATTTATACCCATAAAACGACTCTATGCTGTAGTCTAACACAAAATCTGACACCAAAAAATTTCGGGCATTATCTCTGACCCCGGCCCTTACTCGTTTCGGACCCCAAAAATAGGGTCCTTTTTCAATAAAAACTCATATATCTTCTATAATTTTAGCCGGAGAGCGAAAATATGCGATGACCACATTTATACCCATAAAACGACTCTATGCTGTAGTCTAACACAAAATCTGACACCGAAAAATTTCGGGCATTATCTCTGACCCCGGCCCTTACTCGTTTCGGACCCCAAAAATAGGGTCCTTTTTCAATAAAAACTCATATATCTTCTATAATTTTAGCCGGAGAGCGAAAATATGCGATGACCACATTTATACCCATAAAACGACTCTATGCTGTAGTCTAACACAAAATCTGACACCGAAAAATTTCGGGCATTATCTCTGACCCCGGCCCTTACTCGTTTCGGACCCCAAAAATAGGGTCCTTTTTCAATAAAAACTCATATATCTTCTATAATTTTAGCCGGAGAGCGAAAATATGCGATGACCACATTTATACCCATAAAACGACTCTATGCTGTAGTCTAACACAAAATCTGACACCGAAAAATTTCGGGCATTATCTCTGACCCCGGCCCTTACTCGTTTCGGACCCCAAAAATAGGGTCCTTTTTCAATAAAAACTCATATATCTTCTATAATTTTAGCTGGAGAGCGAAAATATGCGATGACCACATTTATACCCATAAAACGACTCTATGCTGTAGTCTAACACAAAATCTGACACCGAAAAATTTCGGGCATTATCTCTGACCCCGGCCCTTACTCGTTTCGGACCCCAAAAATAGGGTCCTTTTTCAATAAAAACTCATATATCTTCTATAATTTTAGCCGGAGAGCAAAAATATGCGATGACCACATTTATACCCATAAAACGACTCTATGCTGTAGTCTAACACAAAATCTGACACCGAAAAAATTTCGGGGCATTATCTCTGACCCCGGCCCTTACTCGTTTCGGACCCCAAAAATAGGGCCCTTTTTCAATAAAAACTCATATATCTCCTATAATTTTAGCCGGAGAGCGAAAATATGCGATGACCACATTTATACCCATAAAACAACTCTATGCTGTAGTCTAACACAAAATCTGACACCGAAAAATTTCGGGCATTATCTCTGACCCCGGCCCTTACTCGTTTCGGACCCCAAAAATAGGGTCCTTTTTCAATAAAAACTCATATATCTTCTATAATTTTAGCCGGAGAGCGAAAATATGCGATGACCACATTTATACCCATAAAACGACTCTATGCTGTAGTCTAACACAAAATCTGACACCGAAAAATTTCGGGCATTATCTCTGACCCCGGCCCTTACTCGTTTCGGACCCCAAAAATAGGGTCCTTTTTCAATAAAAACTCATATATCTTCTATAATTTTAGCCGGAGAGCGAAAATATGCGATGACCACATTTATACCCATAAAACGACTCTATGCTGTAGTCTAACACAAAATCTGACACCGAAAAATTTCGGGGCATTATCTCTGACCCCGGCCCTTACTCGTTTCGGACCCCAAAAATAGGGTCCTTTTTCAATAAAAACTCATATATCTTCTATAATTTTAGGTGGAGAGCGAAAATATGCGATGACCACATTTATACCCATAAAACGACTCTATGCTGTAGTCTAACACAAAATCTGACACAGAAAAATTTCGGGCATTATCTCTGACCCCGGCCCTTACTCGTTTCGGACCCCAAAAATAGGGTCCTTTTTCAATAAAAACTCATATATCTTCTATAATTTTAGCCGGAGAGCGAAAATATGCGATGACCACATTTATACCCATAAAACGACTCTATGCTGTAGTCTAACACAAAATCTGACACCGAAAAATCTTGGGCATTATCTCTGACCCCGGCCCTTACTCGTTTCGGACCCCAAAAATAGGGCCCTTTTTTCAATAAAAACTCATATATCTCCTATAATTTTAGCCGGAGGGCGAAAATATGCGATGACCACATTTATACCCATAAAACGACTCTATGCTGTAGTCTAACACAAAATCTGACACCGAAAAATTTCGGGCATTATCTCTGACCCCGGCCCTTACTCGTTTCGGACCCCAAAAATAGGGTCCTTTTTCAATAAAAACTCATATATTCCTATAATTTTTAGCCGGAGAGCGAAAATATGCGATGACCACATTTATACCCATAAAACGACTCTATGCTGTAGTCTAACACAAAATCTGACACCGAAAAATTTCGGGCATTATCTCTGACCCCGGCCCTTACTCGTTTCGGACCCCAAAAATAGGGTCCTTTTTTCAATAAAAACTCATATATCTTCTATAATTTTAGGTGGAGAGCGAAAATATGCGATGACCACATTTATACCCATAAAACGACTCTATGCTGTAGTCTAACACAAAATCTGACACCGAAAAATTTCGGGCATTATCTCTGACCCCGGCCCCTTACTCGTTTCGGACCCCAAAAATAGGGTCCTTTTTCAATAAAAACTCATATATCTTCTATAATTTTAGGTGGAGAGCGAAAATATGCGATGACCACATTTATACCCATAAAACGACTCTATGCTGTAGTCTAACACAAAATCTGACACCAAAAAATTTCGGGCATTATCTCTGACCCCGGCCCTTACTCGTTTCGGACCCCAAAAATAGGGTCCTTTTTTCAATAAAAACTCATATATCTTCTATAATTTTAGCCGGAGAGCGAAAATATGCGATGACCACATTTATACCCATAAAACGACTCTATGCTGTAGTCTAACACAAAATCTGACACCAAAAAAATTTCGGGCATTATCTCTGACCCCGGCCCTTACTCGTTTCGGACCCCAAAAATAGGGTCCTTTTTCAATAAAAACTCATATATCTTCTATAATTTTAGCCGGGAGAGCGAAAATATGCGATGACCACATTTATACCCATAAAACGACTCTATGCTGTAGTCTAACACAAAATCTGACACCAAAAAATTTCGGGCATTATCTCTGACCCCGGCCCTTACTCGTTTCGGACCCCAAAAATAGGGTCCTTTTTCAATAAAAACTCATATATCTTCTATAATTTTAGCCGGAGAGCGAAAATATGCGATGACCACATTTATACCCATAAAACGACTCTATGCTGTAGTCTAACACAAAATCTGACACCGAAAAATTTCGGGCATTATCTCTGACCCCGGCCCTTACTCGTTTCGGACCCCAAAAATAGGGTCCTTTTTCAATAAAAACTCATATATCTTCTATAATTTTAGCCGGAGAGCGAAAATATGCGATGACCACATTTATACCCATAAAACGACTCTATGCTCTAGTCTAACACAAAATCTGACACCCGAAAAATTTCGGGCATTATCTCTGACCCCGGCCCTTACTCGTTTTCGGACCCCAAAAATAGGGTCCTTTTTCAATAAAAACTCATATATCTTCTATAATTTTAGCCGGAGAGCGAAAATATGCGATGACCACATTTATACCCATAAAACGACTCTATGCTGTAGTCTAACACAAAATCTGACACCGAAAAATTTCGGGCATTATCTCTGACCCCGGCCCTTACTCGTTTCGGACCCCAAAAATAGGGTCCTTTTTCAATAAAAACTCATATATCTTCTATAATTTTAGCTGGAGAGCGAAAATATGCGATGACCACATTTATACCCATAAAACGACTCTATGCTGTAGTCTAACACAAAATCTGACACCGAAAAATTTCGGGCATTATCTCTGACCCCGGCCCTTACTCGTTTCGGACCCCAAAAATAGGGTCCTTTTTCAATAAAAACTCATATATCTTCTATAATTTTAGCCGGAGAGCAAAAATATGCGATGACCACATTTATACCCATAAAACGACTCTATGCTGTAGTCTAACACAAAATCTGACACCGAAAAATTTCGGGGCATTATCTCTGACCCCGGCCCTTACTCGTTTCGGACCCCAAAAATAGGGCCCTTTTTCAATAAAAACTCATATATCTCCTATAATTTTAGCCGGAGAGCGAAAATATGCGAATGACCACATTTATACCCATAAAACAACTCTATGCTGTAGTCTAACACAAAATCTGACACCGAAAAATTTCGGGCATTATCTCTGACCCCGGCCCCTTACTCGTTTCGGACCACAAAAAATAGGGTCCTTTTTCAATAAAAACTCATATATCTTCTATAATTTTAGCCGGAGAGCGAAAATATGCGATGACCACATTTATACCCATAAAACGACTCTATGCTGTAGTCTAACACAAAATCTGACACCGAAAAATTTCGGGCATTATCTCTGACCCCGGCCCTTACTCGTTTCGGACCCCAAAAATAGGGTCCTTTTTCAATAAAAACTCATATATCTTCTATAATTTTAGCCGGAGAGCGAAAATATGCGATGACCACATTTATACCCATAAAACGACTCTATGCTGTAGTCTAACACAAAATCTGACACCGAAAAATTTCGGGCATTATCTCTGACCCCGGCCCTTACTCGTTTCGGACCCCAAAAATAGGGTCCTTTTTCAATAAAAACTCATATATCTTCTATAATTTTAGGTGGAGAGCGAAAATATGCGATGACCACATTTATACCCATAAAACGACTCTATGCTGTAGTCTAACACAAAATCTGACACAGAAAAATTTCGGGCATTATCTCTGACCCCGGCCCTTACTCGTTTCGGACCCCAAAAATAGGGTCCTTTTTCAATAAAAACTCATATATCTTCTATAATTTTAGCCGGAGAGCGAAAATATGCGATGACCACATTTATACCCATAAAACGACTCTATGCTGTAGTCTAACACAAAATCTGACACCGAAAAAATCTTGGGCATTATCTCTGACCCCGGCCCTTACTCGTTTCGGACCCCAAAAATAGGGCCCTTTTTCAATAAAAAACTCATATATCTCCTATAATTTTAGCCGGAGGGCGAAAATATGCGATGACCACATTTATACCCATAAAACGACTCTATGCTGTAGTCTAACACAAAATCTGACACCGAAAAATTTCGGGCATTATCTCTGACCCCGGCCCTTACTCGTTTCGGACCCCAAAAATAGGGCCCTTTTTCAATAAAAACTCATATATCTCCTATAATTTTAGCCGGAGGGCAAAAATATGCGATGACCACATTTATACACATAAAATGTCTCTATGCTGTAGTCTAACACAAAATCTGACACCGAAAAATTTCGGGCATTATCTCTGACCCCGGCCCTTACTCGTTTCGGACCCCAAAAATAGGGTCCTTTTTCAATAAAAACTCATATATCTTCTATAATTTTAGCCGGAGAGCGAAAATATGCGATGACCACATTTATACCCATAAAACAACTCTACGCTGTAGTCTAACACAAAATCTGACACCGAAAAATTTCGGGCATTATCTCTGACCCCGGCCCTTACTCGTTTCGGACTCCAAAAATAGGGTCCTTTTTCAATAAAAACTCATATATCTTCTATAATTTTAGCCGGAGAGCGAAAATATGCGATGACCACATTTATACCCATAAAACGACTCTATGCTGTAGTCTAACACAAAATCTGACACCGAAAAATTTCGGGCATTATCTCTGACCCCGGCCCTTACTCGTTTCGGACCCCAAAAATAGGGTCCTTTTTCAATAAAAACTCATATATCTTCTATAATTTTAGCCGGAGAGCGAAAATATGCGATGACCACATTTATACCCATAAAACGACTCTATGCTGTAGTCTAACACAAAATCTGACATCGAAAAATTTCGGGGCATTATCTCTGACCCCGGCCCTTACTCGTTTCGGACCCCAAAAATAGGGTCCTTTTTCAATAAAAACTCTTATATCTTCTATAATTTTAGCCGGAGAGCGAAAATATGCGATGACCACATTTATACCCATAAAACGACTCTATGCTGTAGTCTAACACAAAAATCTGACACCGAAAAATTTCGGGCATTATCTCTGACCCCGGCCCTTACTCGTTTCGGACCCCAAAAATAGGGTCCTTTTTCAATAAAAACTCATATATCTTCTATAATTTTAGCCGGAGAGCGAAAAATATGCGATGACCACATTTATACCCATAAAACGACTCTATGCTGTAGTCTAACACAAAATCTGACACCGAAAAATTTCGGGCATTATCTATGACCCCGGCCCTTACTCGTTTCGAGCCCCAAAAATAGGGTCCTTTTTCAATAAAAACTCATATATCTTCTATAATTTTAGCCGGAGAGCGAAAATATGCGATGACCACATTTATACCCATAAAACGACTCTATGCTGTAGTCTAACACAAAATCTGACACCGAAAAAATTTCGGGCATTATCTCTGACCCCGGCCCTTACTCGTTTCGGACCCCAAAAATAGGGTCCTTTTTCAATAAAAACTCATATATCTTCTATAATTTTAGCCGGAGAGCGAAAAATATGCGATGACCACATTTATACCCATAAAACGACTCTATGCTGTAGTCTAACACAAAATCTGACACCGAAAAATTTCGGGCATTATCTCTGACCCCGGCCCTTACTCGTTTCGGACCCCAAAAATAGGGTCCTTTTTCAATAAAAAACTCATATATCTTCTATAATTTTAGCCGGAGAGCGAAAAATATGCGATGACCACATTTATACCCATAAAACGACTCTATGCTGTAGTCTAACACAAAATCTGACACCGAAAAATTTCGGGCATTATCTCTGACCCCGGCCCTCACTCGTTTCGGACCCCAAAAATAGGGTCCTTTTTCAATAAAAACTCATATCTTCTATAATTTTAGCCGGAGAGCGAAAATATGCGATGACCACATTTATACCCATAAAACGACTCTATGCTGTAGTCTAACACAAAATCTGACACCGAATAATTTCAGGCATTATCTCTGACCCCGGCCCTCACTCGTTTCGGACCCCAAAAATAGGGTCCTTTTTCAATAAAAACTCATATATCTTCTATAATTTTAGCCGGAGAGCGAAAATATGCGATGACCACATTTATACACATAAAAGGACTCTATGCTGTAGTCTAACACAAAATCTGACACCGAAAAATTTCGGGCATTATCTCTGACCCCGGCCCTTACTCGTTTCGGACCCCAAAAATAGGGCCCTTTTTCAATAAAAACTCATATATCTCCTATAATTTTAGCCGGAGGGCAAAAATATGCGATGACCACATTTATACACATAAAATGTCTCTATGCTGTAGTCTAACACAAAATCTGACACCGAAAAATTTCGGGCATTATCTCTGACCCCGGCCCTTACTCGTTTCGGACCCCAAAAATAGGGTCCTTTTTCAATAAAAACTCATATATCTTCTATAATTTTAGCCGGAGAGCGAAAATATGCGATGACCACATTTATACCCATAAAACGACTCTATGCTGTAGTCTAACACAAAATCTGACACCGAAAAATTTCGGGCATTATCTCTGACCCCGGCCCTTACTCGTTTCGGACCCCAAAAATAGGGTCCTTTTTCAATAAAAACTCATATATCTTCTATAATTTTAGCCGGAGAGCGAAAATATGCGATGACCACATTTATACCCATAAAACGACTCTATGCTGTAGTCTAACACAAAATCTGACACCGAAAAATTTCGGGCATTATCTCTGACCCCGGCCCTTACTCGTTTCGGACCCCAAAAATAGGGTCCTTTTTCAATAAAAACTCATATATCTTCTATAATTTTAGCCGGAGAGCGAAAATATGCGATGACCACATTTATACCCATAAAACGACTCTATGCTGTAGTCTAACACAAAATCTGACACCGAAAAATTTCGGGCATTATCTCTGACCCCGGCCCTTACTCGTTTCGGACCCCAAAAATAGGGTCCTTTTTCAATAAAAACTCATATATCTCCTATAATTTTAGCCGGAGGGCGAAAATATGCGATGACCACATTTATACCCATAAAACGACTCTATGCTGTAGTCTAACACAAAATCTGACACCGAAAAATTTCGGGCATTATCTCTGACCCCGGCCCTTACTCGTTTCGGACCCCAAAAATAGGGTCCTTTTTCAATAAAAACTCATATATCTTCTATAATTTTAGCCGGAGAGCGAAAATATGCGATGACCACATTTATACCCATAAAACGACTCTATGCTGTAGTCTAACACAAAATCTGACACCGAAAAATTTCGGGGCATTATCTCTGACCCCGGCCCTTACTCGTTTCGGACCCCAAAAATAGGGCCCTTTTTCAATAAAAACTCATATATCTCCTACAATTTTAGCCGGAGGGCGAAAATATGCGATGACCACATTTATACCCATAAAACGACTCTATGCTGTAGTCTAACACAAAATCTGACACCGAAAAATTTCGGGCATTATCTCTGACCCCGGCCCTTACTCGTTTCGGACCCCAAAAATAGGGCCCTTTTTCAATAAAAACTCATATATCCTATAATTTTAGCCGGAGGGCGAAAATATGCGGATGACCACATTTATACACATAAAACGACTCTATGCTGTAGTCTAACACAAAATCTGACACCGAAAAATTTCGGGCATTATCTCTGACCCCGGCCCCTTACTCGTTTCGGACCCCAAAAATAGGGTCCTTTTTCAATAAAAACTCATATATCTCCTATAATTTTAGCCGGAGGGCGAAAATATGCGATGACCACATTTATACACATAAAACGACTCTATGCTGTAGTCTAACACAAAATCTGACACCGAAAAATTTCGGGGCATTATCTCTGACCCCGGCCCTTACTCGTTTCGGACCCCAAAAATAGGGTCCTTTTTCAATAAAAACTCATATATCTCCTATAATTTTAGCCGGAGAGCGAAAATATGCGATGACCACATTTATACCCATAAAACGACTCTATGCTGTAGTCTAACACTAAATCTGACACCGAAAAATTTCGGGCATTATCTCTGACCCCGGCCCTTACTCGTTTCGGACCCCAAAAATAGGGTCCTTTTTCATTAAAAACTCATATATCTTCTATAATTTTAGCCGGAGGGCGAAAATATGCGATGACCACATTTATACCCATAAAACGACTCTATGCTGTAGTCTAACACAAAATCTGACACCGAAAAATTTCGGGCATTATCTCTGACCCCGGCCCTTACTCGTTTCGGACCCCAAAAATAGGGTCCTTTTTCAATAAAAACTCATATATCTTCTATAATTTTAGCCGGAGAGCGAAAATATGCGATGACCACATTTTATACCCATAAAACGACTCTATGCTGTAGTCTAACACAAAATCTGACACCGAAAAATTTCGGGGCATTATCTCTGACCCCAAAAATAGGGCCCTTTTTCAATAAAAACTCATATATCTTCTATAATTTTAGCCGGAGAGCGAAAATATGCGATGACCACATTTATACCCATAAAACGACTCTATGCTGTAGTCTAACACAAAATCTGACACCGAAAAATTTCGGGCATTATCTATGACCCCGGCCCTTACTCGTTTCGGACCCCAAAAATAGGGTCCTTTTTCAATAAAAACTCATATATCTTCTATAATATT
>NC_090767.1:60406151-60440612 GCF_036898095.1 Palaemon carinicauda | reverse complement strand
CCCGGCCATCCTAAAGGCCCTGCAGGATGAGTGGGACGCGGTCATGCTCCACTCCTTCACCCTCCGACAGCAGCTACAGACAGCGCGGCAGGAATTGAGGTAAGACACAAGACGAGTTTTTAATTTGAAGCGGCTGCAAGGCTTCCGTAGTGTCACGACATATACGGTAATCAACCTCTTTTCTTATTAAGGTTATCTGTGTTTGTCTGTCTTCATATACAGTAGTTAACCTCTAAGTCTGTTTTGTTAGTCTGTATGTCTTCATATCCGGCTATTAATCTCCTTCTGATTTGTCTTTGCGTTTTCGTGTTTGATAAGTATCCTCCGTCTGCTTTTCTCTTGTTTACCTCGACGTCTTCATATCTGGCAATTGATCTCCGTCTGGTTTGTCTTTGATAATTAACCTCCTTCTGTCTGTGTTGTCAGTCTGTACATCTTCATATCCGGCAATTAATCTCTCCCCTGTTTGTCTGTGCCTCTTCATGTACGATGATTAACCTCGGTCTGTTTCTCTCTTGTTTACCTCTACGTCTTCGATAAACTGTCATTTGTGTGTCGTCTGCATGTGTTCCATTCCAAGCCCCTACACCCCCCATAGCTGAAAAAAATGCAGAGTAGATACAGATATCTTTATATTTAAGCCTTATAACCCCAAAAATGACTACTGTATTTTTTTATGAAAGACGGTCGCTTAACTCTCGAGGAGTTGTTGCTCGGAGGGAGGACCAGATTGAAGACTTTGTTACTAATTGTACTATGAATTAACTTGAAGAACAAATAGAATTTTTATGATTACAGACATAGCTTCTAACTCATTTTGGAAGCGGAATATTGTAAACATAAAGGTCTAAAAAATTTACAAAAATTGAGACGCTTCGCATCTTAATCTTTTTGTGTATATATTTTCCTATTCAGGGAGATACTGGCAACAGTACACCTGAAGTGATATACTGTAGGCATTAATTTGAAGGATTTTAGTGTCAGCTGAGCTTAGTCTATTCAGCTTTTAACCATAATTCCGTTCATATTTCCTTTCTTTCGTCTTGTCTCAAATCTCCGTAATACAACTGCAGGATTTTTTCAATGCTGTAATACAACTGCAGGGTTTATTCATTGCAGGTGGGCACTGATTGGCCTCCCAGTCCCCTGTGGGAAAGCCTTTTGGCCCAGATTCATCAATCAAATAATTATATTTGTCTGTAATAATTTTAATTTCATATACGAAAAGTTCTCAAGAAGGTGTTTGTAAGTGAAATTTTGGCTTTCACCTAATTAGCATGTCTACGATTTTCAGCTGATAAAGTTAACAGATAATCCTGTTTCATATTGCAAATGTCGTCTTGCTTACTACGTTAAATTATTACCTTCGCCAACGAAGTTGTGAGGAGGTTATGTCTTTGCCCCAGTTTGTTTGTGAACAACTTCCTGGCCGCAATTTCACTCATAGAGTAGTCAACCTTTTAGGGGTTAATCGTTATGTTGAGGCGTGGAAGCGATACAGTTTTGAAAGTCCTAGGTCGAAGGTCAGAGGTCAAGGTCAAGCAAAAGCTCGACCTTATTAACCCTAACCTTAAACCTTAGTTCACTCATGGCTGTCACACAGGTTTTAAACAAGCCTACGGTTTAAATTGATTCTGGGAAAGGCAAGCTGGTTCCGAGAAATGGGCTGCCGTGGCGGAGGTCTGCTCTTAGAGCGCTTTTCTATTATAATATTATTTTATTTCGGTGTTTCATTATAAACGTTCGATACAATACAATACCTTCTTTACAGTCACGCCCTCTACCAGCACGACGCGGCCACCCGTGTCATTGCCCGTCTCAACAAGGAGGTGACGGCCGCCCGAGAGGCCCTGGCCACACTGAAACCACAGGCCGGCATCGCTCCGGCCGCCCCGGCCGGCCCCACACTGGTGAGTGTCCGATGGTTTTGTCTGGCTCGGGACTATGAGAGAGAACTTGGTGGTGGTTCAAGGTTTTGTGACACTTTTATTATTTTTGATTAGTTTTAATTCATCCGTTTCAACATTTTTTATCTAACCTTTGTCCCTAGTTAATCTAACCTTTGTCCTTAATCTAACCTTTGTCCCTAATCTAACCTTTGTCCCTAATTAATCTAACTTTTGTCCTTCATTAATGTAACCTTTGTCCTTAATCTAACCTTTGTCCCTGATTAATCTAACCTTTGTCCCTGATTAATCTAACCTTTGTCCCTGATTAATCTCACCTTTGTCCTGATTAATCTAACCTTTGTCCCTGATTAATCTAACCTTTGTCCCTGATTAATCTCACCTTTGTCCCTAATTAATCATACCTTTGTCTCTTTCATAGAGCCAAAGTCTTTGTCGTATAACCTTTATCTCTTGTACGGACAACTGCTTCCGTTCCGCCTCGCTCAATCTTGCTAAAGTCCCCCTCTAACCTCTCAGGCAGCGACAGCGGAGGCGGGAGGCGCAGCCGACGTCCCCAGCGAGGGCGCAGGCCTGACAGAGGAGGTGGTCACCCGTCTGCAGGACACGGCGACGATCCTCACCCAGGAGCGGAAGAGGCGCGGCCGCACCATCCCCGAAGGACTCACCCCCTCGGAGCAGATCAGAAGTTACAACACACTCGCGTCGCATCCCGTGAGTCGATTGGGGTCCTGTCCTTTATTTAATTATTGTTGTTATTATTGAGAGTCTTAGGTGAAGGTCGACCAAAATAAGCTGCCGTGGCGGAGGTCTGCACTCTACTGAGTGCCCCTCTAGTTATTTTTTATTTCTGTAATACTATTTTTTATTCATTTTGATCCAGAGGTGAGCGAGTTCCCTCTTCAGCAATTGGAATCCTAAGATGTATTCATCATTATTATTGCTACTAGCTAATCTACAACCCTAATTGGAAAAGCCAAATGTTAACCCAAGGGCTCCAACAGAGAAAGCAGCCCAGTGAGAAAAGTAAATAGTGAAGTATTGGATGAACAATAAATGAGAAATATAAAAATATGATATATCAAGATTACTAACAACAGAAAAGCATTTGCTTGTAAGTTTGAACTCTAGGAAGTTCCACCGATTCATCTACGATATTAGGATCATTCCACAACCTGGCCACAGCTGGGATAAAATTTCTAGAGGGCTGTGTAGTATTGAGCCTTATTTTGGAGAAGAAAAGACCTTTTACTGCATACATGATGGTACCGTCTAGGAAGATCTGAATGTAAAGGATGGTCTGAATTATGAAAAAACCTTATGCAACATGCACAATGAACTAGCTGAATGAGGGTGCTAAATATTAATGTCTAAAGAATTTATTAGAGCACAAACTATTGTCCAAGAAATTTGAGAGATAATTTCAAGACAAAAATACTCAAAGCAAGGTAAAATGTAAGAATTAACCCTTTTACCCCCAATGGGCGTACTGGTACGTTTCACAAAACTCATCCCTTTACCCCCATGGACGTACCGGTACGTCCTTGCAAAAAACTGCTATTTACAATTTTTTTTGCATGTTTTTGATAATTTTATGAGAAACTTCAGGCATTTTCCAAAAGATGAGACCAACTTGACCTCTCTATGACAAAAACTAAGGCTGTTAGAGCAATTTGAATAAAATATATTGCAAAATGTGCTTGAAGAAAAAAAAAAATGCCTGGGGATAAGGGTTAGAAAGTTCCAAATACCCTGGGGGTAAAAGGGTTAAAACACTTCCTCACAATAGGCAAATTTATCCAAAGTCTTAAGAAAAGTCAATTTTTTTTGCTGTTGGATATGTTTCTCAAAAGTAAATTTGCAATCAAGAATCACATATAGAATTATCCTTACAAAGATCTGGATGTTGAGGAGCCACTGTTCTCGACCTATTTCCAATCGTACTTTGAATACTGTTAAGGGTTCAACTTTATGCCCCATAATTTGCACCATGCAATTTCTTTTAGATCTTTATTAAGGGATTCAGCAGCCCCGGGTATACATTCATATTTGATGCAAAGAGAGTAGCATCATCTGCATATGTTAACCAGCTTGTTTTCAAGGCCAATCCACATTTGCTTATGCAGTATAAAAAGTTATGGGCTTATAACACTACCCTAGGGAACACCAGATATTCCTGTAGTCACATTGGTACTCATTAACTAGTCTCTGCAAATTACTACTTTAAATTCAGTATTTGATGTTATGAATGGACCAATCTACTCCCATCTATTCAAGTTTGAAATGTTACCAAGTTGAAGGTTTGAGAGAAAGAAAACAGACTTTAAAAGCACTGTGCATCGTCTAAATTGCTAGATAGTACGTTTGCTAATCTTAGTTGGAAAGATTGTGAACTGGCTTATTAAGAAATCGTTATCACCGTCTAATGAAGTCTTTTCTTGTATATATGGTTCAGGAAATTGCAATCCCGGGAGGCAATTTTTGGCAATTTAAATTACGAAAATCTATGTTTTTGGCAATTAAAATTATAAAAATCGTTGTGTTTTTGGTAATTAAAATTACGAAAATATATGTTTTTGGCAATTAAAATTATAAAAATCGTTGTGTTTTTGGTAATTAAAATTACGAAAATATATGTTTTTGGCAATTAAAATTATAAAAATCGTTGTGTTTTTGGTAATTAAAATTACGAAAATCTATGTTTTTGGCAATTAAAATTATAAAAATCGTTGTGTTTTTGGTAATTAAAATTACGAAAATATATGTTTTTGGCAATTAAAATTATAAAAATCGTTGTGTTTTTGGTAATTAAAATTACGAAAATATATGTTTTTGGCAATTAAAATTATAAAAATCATTGTGTTTTTGGTAATTAAAATTACGAAAATCTATGTTTTTGGCAATTAAAATTATAAAAATCATTGTGTTTTTTGGTAATTAAAATTACGAAAATTTATGTTTTTGGCAATTAAAATTATAAAAATCATTGTGTTTTTGGTAATTAAAATTACGAAAATCTATGTTTTTGGCAATTAAAATTATAAAAATCATTGTGTTTTTTGGTAATTAAAATTACGAAAATTTATGTTTTTGGCAATTAAAATTATAAAAATCATTGTGTTTTTGGTAATTGTACGAAAATCTTCAAGCATATAGAAAAAGAAATGTCTTCTCATAATCAGATAGCTGTAGTGCATTGTATACCTTTAACATACCTTTTACATTCTTTTTATCTGTACTTTTAATACACGTACCAACGAGCTCTTTGCAAACGCCAATTGTTTCAGCAATATGGAATGGTTTCCGATCGAGAGTAACCTTTTTAATACCTGCGATTGTTTTCCCACTTTTACATACTTTTTATCTGTCCTTTTAATACACGTATCAACGTGCTCGTTGAAAACGCCAATTGTTTCAGCAATATGGAATGGTTTCCGATCGAGAGTAACCGTTTTAATACCTGCATTTGTTTTCCCAGGGACTCCACAGTGCCTCCGTTCCCGGTATATTGGCTCTGGACGTTCACCAGAAAGACACGAGTAAGATCGTCACGGGAGGAGCAGACAAGAACGCCACAGTCTTCAACAAGGATACGGAACAGGTGAGGATCTCTCTCTCTCTCTCTCTCTCTCTCTCCTCTCTCTCTCTCTCTCTCTCTCTCTCTCTCTCTCTCTCTCTCTCTCTCTCATAAGATTATAAAGATGATTTTGAGTTTTCTTTCATGAACTTTATGTAATCTCTCTCTCTCTCTCTCTCTCTCTCTCTCTCTCTCTCTCTCTCTCATATGTTCTTACGAAGGGCACACAAGAGAAAGTGAAATCACTCTATAACCTGTTCTCTCTCTCTCTCTCTCTCTCTCTCTCTCTCTCTCTCTCTCTCTCTCTCTCTCCTCTCTCTCTCTCTCTCTCTCTCTCATATGATTATTAATATTAGACTTAAGAAAACACTTACGCAACCAAAATGAATATTCCTTATGTATAAAACTTTATTTTCTCTCTCTCTCTCTCTCTCTTTCTCTCTCTCTCTCTCTCTCTCTCTCTCTCTCTCTCTCTCTCTCTCTCTCTCTCTCTCTCTCTCTCTCTCTCTCATATTATTATTATTAGACTTAAGAAAACGCTTATGCAACCAAAATAAATATTCCTTATATGTATAAAACTTCTTTATTTTTATTATTTGAAAATTCTCTTTAATTTACAAACGTCTGTCGTTAATGTTAAAAGTATTTCAACCTTAGATTTTAATCCCCAAGTGGAAAGTAAGAAGCAAGGATGGGAAATCAAAATCCTTGACTTGGAGAGACAGTTCAAAATATGAGGGTGGGACTTGTTGAAAAGGATTTCAGTCTGGAATTATTCTGAAATATTAAATACTGTACAAAGATATATATTGATTATGCTTCCTTTCTTGTGATTGGCAGCGGTTCAACCCACCTCAGAAGATGTGATATAATGAACACAATGAAGTAAATTACTTGAAAGCAAACTTTTCTGTTAACCATGTCAGTGTTAACCCTTTTACCCCCAAAGGACGTACTGGTACGTTTCACAAAACTCATCCCTTTACCCCCATGGACGTACCGGTACGTCCTTGAAAAAAATGCTATAAAAAATTTTTTTTCATATTTTTGATAATTTTTTGAGAAAATTCAGGTATTTTCCAAGAGAATGAGACCAACCTGACCTCTCTATGACAAAAATTAAGCCTGTTAGAGCAATTTAAAAAGAATATACTGCAAAATGTGCTGGGAAAAAAATAACCCCCTGGGGGTTAAGGGTTGGAAATTTCCAAATACTGTAGCCTGGGGGTAAAAGGGTTAAGAATGATAACAGTGATTTTGGAAGTCTGATAGAAATTATGTACTGTACGTATTAACGCATATATGTACGCCTATGTTATAAAGTGTACATAAGTTTCTTAGTCACATATTATGTATAGAAAAATTTAATGTTGATACCACTATTACAAAAATTTTTGATATATCGTTTATTTGATATCTTCAAAGGAAATATCTAATCTTGAAAATGAAGTCACTTAATTGTTTAAATTATTATAAAAATAATTCGTTTTATGATTTAAACAATTCCACCTTTTCGTATTTAGCTTTGCTGATAAAATCAACCTTTTCATCACTTTCTTCGCACATTTCAAAGAAAACTATTTATTTGAAATAAAAATACCGATCATAAATTGAATAGAAATACAAACATATATAATATAAATGAATTAGCTTTTCTTTAAAATAAACGAGAATGGTCTTTCTCACACTGTTAAGATAAACCGTAATTTTGATAGGAAATTCTCCGTCAAAATATTCTGTTCACAGATTTTGCTTCGTACATACATATACCAAGGCACTTCCCCCAATTTTGGGGCGTAGCCAACATCAAACAAATGAAATAAGGGGACCTTCCCTCTCTGGGAGGAATGTAGAGAGGAAATGTCCCCTTATTTTTTCATTTGTTTGATGCTGGCTACCCCCCAAAATTGGGGGAAGTGCCTTGGTATATGTATATATTAAATTACATTTTCAAATCTGCTTTGGCCACTATAAACAATCTTGTGTATTTCTTATTCCTGAAAACTATGTCTTGGCTTCATTTTCCCTATTCTTTTCCTAACCTCCGCCCACCCCATTGAGGCTGGATTCCATATTATTTGAGGAAAGTTCCTAATAATATACCTTCGTTTCCGTCCCCCCTCCACCTCCCCCCTCCTCCTGCCCCCGTCCTCTTTCCCTTGAATGACTACTTCCCCTCCTCACACTCTCTCTCTTAACCCTTTTACCCCCAAAGGACGTACTGGTACGTTTCCCAAAACTCATCCCTTTACCCCCATGGACGTACCGGTACGTCCTTGCAAAAAAATGCTATTTACATTTTTTTTTTCATATTTTTGATAAATTTTTGAGAAAATTCAGGCATTTTCCAAGAGAATGAGACCAACCTGACCTCTCTATGACAAAAATTAAGGCTTTTAGGGCAATTTAAAAAAAATATACTGCAAAATGTGCTTGAAAAAAATAACCCCCTGGGGGTTAAGGGTTGGAAATTTCCAAATAGCCTGGGGATAAAAGGGATAATATACCTTTGTTTCCCTCCCCCCTCCCCCTCCTCCTGCCCCTGCCCTCTTTCCCTTGAATGACTACTTCCCCTCCTCACACTCTCTCTCTTAACCTTGTTCATCTAGCAGTAGTAGTAGTTATAATGAGGATAAAACTCTCTCTTTTAACACCACTAATTCATTCCAGGTCGTCGCCATTCTCAAAGGACACTCGAAGAAGGTGTCTTGCGTCGTGTACCACCCCACAGAAGACACGATCATCACGGCATCCCCGGATACACAGGTAAGGTGTACGAGCTGTTCTTGCTTCTTGTATGACTCAAGTTTTGTCTTGGGGTAGAGTTCTCTTGCTTGAGGGTACACTCAAGCACGCTGTTCTATCTTATTTCTCTTTTTTATAGTTTGAATATAGATAATGTTACTCTTCTTGAAATATTTTTATTTTAATTTGTTCATTACTTCTTTTATAGTTTATTTCCTTTCCTCACTGG
The DNA here is from genome assembly GCF_036898095.1 of Palaemon carinicauda. Classification (NCBI taxonomy): domain Eukaryota; kingdom Metazoa; phylum Arthropoda; class Malacostraca; order Decapoda; family Palaemonidae; genus Palaemon; species Palaemon carinicauda. Next base: position 60,432,154 of record NC_090767.1, on the reverse strand, counting down.
GCTATTTCCCCCTGTTGGAGCCCCTTGGGCTTATAGCATCCATCTTTTCCAAGTAGGGTTGTAGCTTAGCTAATAACAATAAGGATATAGTGCCAGATTGAATAGAGAGCTACTTATTGTACCGACACCTTATAAGGGTGAGCGAGCTTTTTTCTCTGGTATATTTAGCAGTATTTATACCTTAGAAATGGTGCTGTAAGGAGCATTTCATGGAGCGACACAGATCCCTCGCCCAGAAATAGATTTTTCCTTCGTCAAAATCCCTTTTTAAGTACTTGGTTTCTGTTGTCGTTGCAAGTGGCGGAGTGGAAGCAGATGTACGTCACTGCGGACGAAGAATGTAAAGTGTTGTGGGCAGGGAAGGGAGCGGTAAAGAATAGAGAGTTAGGGATGAATGTAAAGAGAGTTCTGTATGAAAAAGTGATGGTTTAAAAGTACTTTTATATCTCTTACCTGTTTTAAATGTTAGGTCTCTTCCATCTTATACAAATATCCTATCACATTTCGGCTCGCTAAACACCATAAAGACATTCACCTTCTCTCACGCTTATCCTACTCACCACTTCTTCCGTCCCCGGTGTTGTTACCATATCTGAGCATCTGATTTTTATTCACAATTCCTTCGCCCGGATGTCTATTAACCCTTTTACCCCCAAAGGACGTATTGGTACGTTTCACAAAAGCCATCCCTTTACCCCCATGGACGTACCGGTACGTCCTTGCAAAAAAAGCTATAAAATTTTTTTTTTTCATATTTTTGATAATTTTTTGAGAAACTTCAGGCATTTTCCAAGAGAATGAGACCAACCTGACCTCTCTATGACAAAAATTAAGGCTGTTAGAGCAATTTAAAAAAAAATATACAGCAAAATGTGCTGGAAAAAAAATAACCCCTCGGGGTTAAGGGTTGGAAATTTCCAAATAGCCTGAGGGAAAAAGGGTTAACAGTAAGGGGGGTGATGTGCTGATTCTTGATGTTGAGCTGCCTTCAATCTGTCTGTCCGCAGTCTGTTCATTGCTGCTTTTTTCATGTTAACCGACATATCGTCTTATTCATCTGTGTTTCTCATCTTTCTTGAACACTGAGAATGAAAAAAAGATTACCGTTTTACGTAGATTTAGCTTTGTAACATTTTCTAGTTCCAATTAATTGGAATAATAAGAATATGTATGGAAAGAGGAAGCCCTTCAGAATCTGTTTATTAGCTTCCAAATGTAAATTTGAGGATTCATAGCCAAGTTATTAAGCAGTAAAATGCTTAATAACTATTTCCTGGACACTTGAATTATTTCATTTTAAGACCTTGTCAAGAGACTTTTAAGATGAATATATGGTTTAAATTTACAGAAATTGTATGTTTTTACTGCCTTTATCGAAAGTAAATGTACCTTTTATGTTTTGGTTATGGGAGACGTTGATAAGAAATATGTTGAACAGGGTGACATGAGTCTCATAACCCTTTTACCCCCCAAAGGACGTACTGGTACGTTTCACAAAACTCAACCCTTTACCCCCATGGACGTACCGGTACATCCTTGCCTAAAACGGCTAATTACATTTTTTTGCATATTTTTTATAACTTTATGAGAAACTTCAGGCATTTTCCAAAAGAATGAGACCAACCTGACCTCCCTATGACGAAAATTAAGGCTGTTAGAGCAATTTGAAAAAAATATTTTACAAAATGTGCTTGAAAAAGAAAACGTCTGGGGGTTAAGGGTTGGAAAGTTCCAAATAGCTTGGGGGTAAAAGGGTTAATAGTTTATATATGACATCAATTTTAACACTTGCTGATCATAAGATATATTAGTTACTCCTTAATTCTCATGTACCTCATCTATTTTCTTATTTCCTTTCCTCAATGAGATATTTTTCCCTGTTGGAGCCCTTGTGGTTATAGCATCCTGCTTTTCCAATTTAGGTTGTAGCTTGGATAGTGATAATAATAATAATTAGCACTAATTCTTGGTTTCCTTACACAGATTGAATCAAATTTTTTGGTGACATGATAAATGTATATGATACATGTTACTGAACAGTTTGAGAATAAAACAATGTGAAAAGGGAAATTTTATTTAATAGATTCACTAAAATAGGGCTTAATAACCTATGCTGCACCTAAGATTATCCAAGCCCACAGTCCGTAAATCTTGGTTTGTGGAAAAGTCTTCCTTTGGTTCTTTGAAAAAGTCTGCCTCTTTATTTTCTTGTTTCATGAGAAAGTCTCCTTTTGCTTCTATGAAAAGTCTCCCATATCTTTATTCTCTTGTTTTGTGAAAAAGTCTTTCGTTTCTTTGAAAAAAAGTTTTCCATGTCTATTTTCTTCCTATTTTGTGAGAAAATCTTTCAGTTTAAAAAATCCCCTCCATCAGGACGTTGACCTGTAGAGCAAGAAATATTTGTTTTGATTATAAGTTTATAACTGGGATTAGAAATAAATAATGCTTTAGTATATTTAATGATCTTAAAAATCTCGTATTCATAAATGGTTTGACGTATCAATGAATTTAATCTCGACTTGTATGGCATTGGATAATAGCGAAATGAAGCTGAGCTTTGTGTCCGAATTTATCTAAAGGACGTACCTTACTTCACTTACTTGCCTGATCCAGAAAAGTTATTTACATTTTACTTTTTCTTCCTTTCCGAGATCCCCTTTTGTTTGAGTTCTTGTCTGACCACATTTCTGTCACGTTATTTCCATGGATTGGATGTGGACTGAGGTGGTATGGTCATGTCATGAGAAGAGATGAACAGTATATTGAGAGGAGAGTGATGGAAATGGAGGTACAGGGAACGAGAAGGAGAGGGAGACCGAAGCGAAGGTGGGTGGACTGTATCAAGGATGACCTTCGATCAAAGGGATTAACTGGTGATGAGGTGTGGGACAGAGGTAGATGGGGAACGCTGGCCAGAAACATCGACCCCACATAGAAGTGGGAAAAGATGCAGACAAAGAAGAGGATATGGATTGGGTCTGAATTTCACGTTTTTCCTTTGTCATTTGTTTCTGCTATTTGTCCTCTTGCTGTATTTTTGCTTTGCCTTCTACTTGGAGGTATGCCCTTCTTTGGGCCTCGATCCTTTCTCGAAATGTAGAACTTCAAATTCTTAAAAACTCTACTTATTATTTTGAGCAGATATGCTTAGGAAGACAGAAGCAATTCATTTTGTCAAATGCTTTTCCTCTAATTGTATCCCAGAAATATTTAGATAAATATACACGCACACTCGTACACAGATTGTAGTTTCCGAGTGTACGTCTCAAGGTACCCCCCTCTATCCTATGGACACGGAGAGATCGAGTACTCACACGTCTGGTAAGGCCGCTGAGCGTGACCGGAAAGAAATATATACTGTAGTTATACAGCTAGGCATGTAGCTCTTTATTATATATGGGAGATGCTTTTATCTTTACAATTTTATGTCTTATCAAATGAATATTCACCAAGAGTATATGGCTGGTGAAGACATCTTTTGTTTCTCTGGGGAAATAATATAATCTAAGCAACTGCTTACTTGAAGTTGGTCTGACTACGACGCAGTCTCGTACGAAAAATCTAATTCTTATTTTTGTTGCAGATTCGCGTATGGAACGTCGGCACTTCCCAGACCCTACAGCTCATCCGGGCTCACGACGGCCCCGTCACAGGACTCTCTCTCCACGCCACGGGTGACTACCTCTTGTCGGCATCGCAGGACCACAACTGGGCTTTCTCGGACATACGGACCGGAAGAGTTTTATGCAAGGTGAGAGAACTTGTCGATTTCTATTTTTTTTATTATTGTTTATTTTTGTTGTATATATGTACTGTACCGCGATATTCCTTGCTTTCAGTTTACTTCATCGTCATCATCAGCCGTTACAAATCCATTGCAGAACAAAGGCCCCATACAACTTGTCGACTTCTGTTTTTTTATTATCATTGTTTATTTTTGTTGTATATATGTACTGTACCGCGATATTCCTTGCTTTCAGTTTACTTCATCGTCATTAGCCGTTACTAATCCATTGAAGAACAAAGGCCCTACACATGCCCTTCCAATAACGTCTGTTTATGGTCATTTTATGCCAGTCTACATCCGTAAACTTCCCGAGTTCTTCAATCCATCGTCTTCTCTTCCTTCCCCTGCTTCATTTGCAATCTCTAGAGACCCATTCTGTTACTCCTGTTGTCTGTATATTATCTGTCATTCTCATTATATGTCCTGCCCTCATCCATTTCTTTTTCTCATGTTAGAATATCCTCTACTTTTAATGTCTAATTTTGATATGGAAGATGTTATTTCTTTGGTATCTTGTGTCGTAATGTATTCTCTGTTCTAGCCTTTCGCATGAAAGTGCTTGAACACTATAGAGCACCTCTTCACATATAAGTTTATCCTTTGTTTTAATCCATAAGGTAGATTGTTTACATTTAACCCTTTAACCCCCAGGCTATTTGGAACTTTCCAACCCTTAACCCCCAGGGGTATTTTTTTTCAAGCACATTTTGCAGTATATTTTTTTTAAATTGCTCTAACAGCCTTAATTTTCATCATAGAGAGGTCAGGTTGGTCTCATTCTCTTGGAAAATGCCTGAAGTTTCTCAAAAAAATATCAAATATGCAAAAAAAAAATTTAAATAGCAGTTTTTTGCAAGGACGTACCGGTACGTCCATGGGGGTAAAGGGATGAGTTTTGTGAAACGTACCAGTACGTCCTTTGGGGGTAAAAGGGCTAATATATATTCATCATTTTATATTAATCTTGATTTTGATCGGTAATTTACTATAACTAGAGTGAGTAGTTTACAAATATTTCTCCTTTGGAAGAAATAAGATTTTTTGTAGTCCGTTATTTTGTCTATCCATTATGTTGGGTGGATGGATGGAGTGAAGGAAGCTCTGGGTGATAGGAGGATAGATGTGAGCGAGGCAAGAGAGCGTGCTAGAAATAGGAATGAATGGCGAGCGATTGTGACGCAGTTCCGGTAGGCCCTGCTGCTTCCTCCGGTGCCTTAGATGACCGCGGAGGTAGCAGCAGTAGGGGATTCAGCATTATGAAGCTTCATCTGTGGTGGATAATGTGGGAGGGTGGGCTGTGACACCCTAGCAGTACCAGCTGAACTCAGTTGAGTCCCTTGTTAGGCTGGGAGGAACGTAGAGAGTAGAGGTCCCCTTTTTGTTTTTGTTTCTTTGTTGATGTCGGCTACCCCCCAAAATTGGGGGAAGTACCTTGGTATATGTATGTATGTATGTATGTAATATAGGCTTTAAAAAGGAGAACGTCTCTTCTCTTTCTAATAGGAATATCTTATTTTCAGGTGAGCGACACAACCGGCAGTTCCCCCCTGACAGCCGCGCAGTTCCACCCCGACGGACTCATTCTCGGGACGGGCACGGACGACGCCACCATCAAAATCTGGGATTTGAAAGAGAGATCTAACGTTGCTAACTTCCCTGGTGAGTCGTCTGCTTCTAGCTGTCCGTCTCCTTTGTTTTGTTTCAGTTGTACTCGTCTTCAGAAATGAGGTTGACCCTTTTACCCCCAGGCTATTTGGAAATTTCTAACCCTTAACCCCCAAGGGGTTATTTTTTTCCCAGCACATTTTGCAGTATATTTTTTTTAAATTGCTCTAACAGCCTTAATTTTAGTCATAGAGAGGTCAGGTTGGTCTCATTCTCTTGGAAAATGCCTGAATTTTCTCAAAAAAATTATCAAAAATATGAAAAAAAAATTTTTATAGCATTTTTTTGCAAGGACGTACCGGTACGTCCATGGGGGTAAAGGGATGGCTTTTGTTAAACGTACCAGTACGTCCTTTGGGGGTAAAAGGGTTAATAACCCTTTTACCACCGCCATAAGGTTAAATTTCGAGCACATTTTGCTATATATTTTTTTTAAATTGCTCTAACATCCTCAATTTTTGTCGTAGAGAGGTCAGGTTGGTCTCATTCTTTTGGAAAAGGCCTGAAGTTTCTCATAAAGTTATCAAAAAGATGCAAAAACATGTATATAACAGTGTTTTGCAAGAACGTACCGGTACGTCCTTTGGGGGGCGTAAGGGTTAACATCTATTGAAGGGTGTGGTCAGGCATATACATAAAGACGAGGTCATCTAGAGCAGTGGTAAGGCCTTTGGTCAAAGCCCTCACACCCCCTTCTAACTACCGCTATCCGTGACATAATGACCCTCTCCTACTACCACCCCCCTCTTATTCTAACTACCACTATCCGTGACATGATGACTCTCTCCTACTACCACCCCCCTCTTATTCTAACTACCACTACCCTTGACATGATGTCCCTCTCCTACTTCCACCCCCCTCTTATTCTAACTACCACTATCCGTGACATGATGTCCCTCTCCTACTACCACCCCCCTCTTATTCTAACTACCACTATCCGTGACACGATGACCCTCTCCTACTACCACCACCGTCCTTGCCCTGTTCACATCTGTCTCTACAACTGAAAAACCTTTCAAAATTCCTCTCAATCAACCAAGCTTCCAAAATAGTGGGTTACTTACGGGCCAACCAAGGGAAAGCCCCGTGCCAACAACAAGTGTTGGCTGTAATACAAGCCCAACCGACCGACCATAAGCCCGTTGGTGAAAAGATGATCGAGGCAACTAAATTTGGGAACTTCAAACCATATGAGATTAAAACCATTTTAGATTAATGACAATTTTCATGGTAATATGGTTTTATATATAAGATTATTACTAGTAATTTCACACCAAACAAGCAATAGCAACTTAACCCTTTTACCCCCAGGCTATTTGGAACTTTCCAACCCTTAACCCCCAGGCGTTATTTTTTCTCAAGCACATTTTGCAGTATATTTTTTTTTAATTGCTCTAATAGCCTTAATTTTCCTCATAGAGAGGTCAGGTTGGTCTCATTCTCTTGGAAAATGCCTGAAGTTTCTCAAAAAACTATCAAAAATATGAAAAAAAAATTTGAAATAGCATTTTTTTGCAAGGACGTACCGGTATGTCCATGGGGGTAAAGGGATGAGTTTTGTGAAACGAACCAGTACGTCCTTTGCGGGTAAAAGGGTTAACCGCTTCTTTATTCCCACTGCAAAGACAGAATTAATCGCAAAGCCTTGCCGTACTTCCAGGTCACAGCGGAGCGATCAGCTCGATAGCCTTCAGCGAGAACGGATATTACCTGGCCACCGCAGCGGAAGACTCGACCGTCAGACTCTGGGATTTGCGCAAATTGAAGAACTTCAAGACAATCCAGCTAGACGAAGGGTACGAGGTCATGGACCTGAGCTTCGACCAGTCGGGAACTTACCTGGCTGTGGCAGGAACGGACGTTAGGTGAGGATGCACGGTGGGGTTGTGTTCTTCGTTATTCCTAGTTGTTGTTAATCAGGCTGTTTATTTTATCTGCCAATGGAAATTTGATCCTAAAAATGCCGAGTTGAAACCTTTAGATATTTATGAGAACAGCGGCCAGTTATTTTAACTTGTTTTTATCTTTTGCCTGACGCTTTTTCAAAACAGATCCATTTTTGGGGGGACATTCCAGTTAACTCCTCTAGTTAAGAAAGTATTAAAGAAAGAGACATCACGATTTTTTTTCTTACAGATGAATAAATTTTCCTTTCTGTTGATAAATAATTTTACAAATTGAATAGAATTTTCATATTAAACAATGAAAAAAAAACAACAGAAGGTAGTTGAAATTTTCAGACGTAGAAAACGTCTTACTGTATGTCGTTCATGATTGTTTTTTACATCGGGTCAATGAAAATTAACATCAGTAATATTTTATTTCTGATGATTTCTGATCATTAACGTTTGGAAATTGATTCTCGATTGATAATTTTTCTAAAGGGTAGAATATTGTTTTCGAAATGCAAAGAAATAAACAAAAAAAATGAGACATAATAGAAAATAGTTACATCGATTATAAAGACTAGCGATTGATCTCAAGCAGAAAAAGTAAATGGAAGAGGTCACGAAAATGTATGTGATTTTAAGAATAAAACTTTCTCGTCCAAAATGGTTGTTTAGAGAAATATATGCTGAGACTCGGATGGAAAATACAGTGAATTAAAAGGTTTATGATTTAGAGAAGCATCTATTTGCTTAAATTTTTTCTATCTATTTTGATCATTTGATAACAGCCTCGTTAAGGCAAGGTCCTAGTTCCTCGTTTGACCCAAGTAGTATTTAGTTAAAGTCAGATAGTAGGTAGCCACCCGTTGAGATACTACCTCTAGAGTTATAGGATCCGTAGACTGGTCAGTCAGTACTACATTGGATCCTTCTCTCTGGTTACGGCTAATTTTCCCTTTGCTTACACATGCACCGAATAGTCTGGCCTATTCTTTATACATGACGATGCTGAGATTACCAAACAATTCTTCTTCTCTCAGGGTTAACTACTGCACTGGAATAGTTCAGTGGCTATTTCCCTCTTAGTAAGGGTAGAAGGGACACTTTAGCTATGATAAGCAGCTCTTTTAGGAGAAGGACACTCCAAAATTAAACCATTGTTCTCTAAATCTTTGATAGTGCCATGGCCTCTGTACCATAGTCTTCCACTGTCTTAGAGTTATTTTTATTATTATTACTTGCTAAGCTACAATCCAAGTTGGAAAAGCAGAATGCTATAAGCACTGTGGCCCCAACAGGGAGAGTAGCCTGTGAGGAAAGGAAACGAGGAAAAATAAAATACTTTAAGAACAGCAACACCTTAACAAATATTTCCTTTATAAACTATAAAATCTTTAACAAAACAAGAGGAAGAGAAATTAGATAGAAAAGTGTGGCCAAGTGTACCCTCAAACAAGAGAACTCTAACCCAAGACAGCGGAAGACCATAGTACAGAGGCTATGTCATTACCTAAGACTAGAGATCAGTGGTTTGATTTTGGAGTGTCCTTCTCCTAGAAGAGCTGCTTACCATAGCTAAAGAGTCTCTTCTACCCTTACCAAGAAGGAAGTAGCCACTGAACAATTACATTGCAGTAGTTAACCACTTGAGCAAAGAAGAATTGTTTGGTCATCTCAGTGTTGTTAGGTGTATGAGGAGAGAAGAGAATATGGAAAGCATAGGCCAGACTATTTGGTGTATGTTTAGGCAAAGGAAAAATGAGCCGTAACTAGAGAGACGGATCCAATGTAGTACTGTCTGTCCAGTCAGAGGAACCAGTAAGTCTTTAAAGGTTGTATCTCAACAGGTGCCTGGTGCCCTGGTCAACCTACTACAGTACTTGTGGTGAAGATAGAGCAGTTTCTTATTCCGTTTTCTTCTTTCAGGGTGTACTTATTCAAAATAATAATCTCACCCAGATGTTTAAGATACGACCAGTCACTCATTCCGTTTTCTTCTTTCAGGGTATACTTATTCAAAATAATAATCTCACCCAGATGTTTAAGATACGAACAGTTACTCATTCCGTTTTCTTCTTTCAGGGTCTACTTATTCAAAATAATAATCTCTCCCAGATGTTTAAGATACGAACAGTTACTCATTCCGTTTTCTTTTTTCAGGGTATACTTATGCAAACAATGGACAGACCTACGCGTGTTCAACGACCACACGGCCATGGCCACAGGAGTCAGATTCGGAGCGAATGCCTCGTACCTGGCCTCCACGTCAATGGACCGGACCCTCAAGATATACGGGCCGTAGTTCTCCGGCGACGCATAGTTTAGAGTAGAAGAATTGAATACTGTTATTATTACTAGGGTCTAATTGAGCTATGATGATTATATTCATCATTATCATTATTATGACGATGTTATTGCTGGCGGCGGTTCGGATCTCCTTTGCCGTGCGACGGAAGTCGCCGGGGTAGCGGGGTGTGTTTAGAATTGGAAATGAAATTGATTATTGTCTATAGGGAAGTATCGACGTCTGATCGATCGTGCAGTGGGAAAGGAGAGCCGACGTCTCGTTCCTTCGTACGTCAAATCATTTTTACCTGGCTAGATTCATTCGTGTCTTTAATGCTCCACTAAGATGTCTTTCCTCTTTGTGACCGACGTGAATTTCCATCATTGTCGTTATCATTTTACGTATGAGTTTGTCATACAATTTCCGTACACGTTACGGCACTTCCCATGTATATATTTGCTTGTTTTGTGCGTCGGTTTTTGAGATCATTCAATCGTTTCCATGAGAATTTACTGTCAATCTTTATATATAGAACTGTCCTATGTCCATCATATCATCCTAGGGTGGCTCTTCCGTTAGTTTTCTGTAGTATAAAAGAGACTCGTGCTTTGAAAACGTATATTTGATACCGACCTTCGTGGTACTTAGCCACTCGTGCACGCACAACAGCAAGCGGTGATCAACTGCATTCTGGGAAAAATTCTTTTGTAAGGGGTCGTACACCTAGATACTGTATGCATAGATTAGTGTCATTGTATCCCCTTGGGGGCCGTCGTCACCTCGAGGAATGTAGTCGCCACACAGGTCAATACGCAAGGGTGGTAATATTACTCTAGATTCTTTGGGTAGTTCTTGAATGTACAGTATTCCTGATGATCTTAGCCGTGAAAGGGTCCTTCAGACATTCATCCACTCCACTCTTACTATTTACATATCTCCTCCCTTTATCACACGTCCTAATCACCCGCTCTCTCTCTCTCTCTCTCTCTCTCTCTCTCTCTCTCTCTCTCTCTCTCTCTCTCTCTCTCTCTCTCTCACTATTGACATATCTCCTCCATTTATCACGTCCTAATCACCCTGCTCTCTCTCTCTCTCTCTCTCTCTCTCTCTCTCTCTCTCTCTCTCTCTCTCTCTCTCTCTCTCTCTCTCTCTCTCTCTCTCTCTCTCTCTCTCTCTCTCACATATGTTACAGCGATGATAATCAGCAATAACTATAATAATGATAATGATAATGATGACCAATATTATTTGATATATGTTAATATGATAATTTGCCAAGGAAACTTAAGATTACGAAGCCGCGGATTTCTTTTCGAATCCGGGGCGGCCACGTTGCCGTGAACCGCCGCCGGGAGGATTTCTCTCCGAGGAAAAGCCGGCGGCGAGACTTGTGTTGATTATTTCATATGTATTATTTTCTCCAAGGGACTCAGAGAGATATATTAATATCCCTTCTCCAAGAGAACTCGGAAGAGTTTCAGTCGAATTCTCGTCTCGGGGATTCGATCCTGTGCAAACTGTATTTGTGTGTTTTAAGTCGAACACCTAATAAATACAAGAATTTATGATACTGCGTTTTATCCTTACAGGGAACGAGATGAATGTTGTATGTGAATGTTTTCATGTTGCTAGATTCAACCCTTTTACCCCCAGGCTATTTGGTAATTTCCAACCCTTAACCCCCAGGGGTTATTTTTTTATCAAACACATTTTGCAATATATTTTTTTTTCAAATTGCTCTAACAGCCTTAATTTTCGTCATATAGAGGTCAGGTTGGTCTCATTCTCTTGGAAAATATCTGAAGTTTCTCAAAAAGTTATCAAAAATATGCGAAAAAAAATTTAAATAGCAGTTTTTTGCAAGGACGTACCGGTACGTCCATGGGGGTAAAGGGATGAGTTTAGTGAAATGTACCAGTACGTCCTTTGGGGGTAAAAGGGTTAATAGATTTATTATATGACCATCATTGGAATAATTTTTGTTTAGATTATTACATACAGGTGTCTAACAATCTAGAAATAGATTCTTTTAGAACGAATACCAAACTAACTTGATATAAAGAATTCAAAGAATTACTGGTCCCAATAAATTTAGAATTCCAAATATCAAATTGGGTGACTCGAAAGGATTCGTGTTCGAGAAGGAGATGGAATTTATTAAAGATGTTGAACTTCTTAATAAAGATGTTGAACTTCTTGTTAAAGATGTTAGACTTCTTGTTGAAGATGTTGAACTTCTTGTTAAAGATGTTGAACTTCTTGTTTAAGATGTTGAACTTCTTGTTTAAGATGTTAGACTTCTTGTTAAAGATGTTAAACTTAAGTATATGTTGAAAATCTGGTGTAAGTTGGTCATGGAATCCGAGAACAGTAGCTCCGAAGACTAGAATAAGGCAGCATTAAAAACTAGTAGGATTGTAAAGAACTTAAAGTTGCAAACGACACACAATGCAGTGTTGCGAATGGTTTCTCATTAATGCAAAAATAAAGTTTATAATCACAAGCAGTGAAAAGTTGGGCTTATATGTCATGTTATTGTCTCTGTTTTGAGATTGGAGTTTAACCCTTCTACCCCCAAAGGACGTACTGGTACGTTTCACAAAACTCATCCCTTTACCCCCATGGACGTACCGGTACGTCCTTGCAAAAAAATGCTATAAAAAATTTTTTTTTCATATTTTTGATAATTTTTTGAAAAAATTCGGGCATTTTCCAAGAGAATGAGACCAACCTGACCTCTCTATGACAAAAATTAAGGCTGTTAGAGCAATTTAAAGAAAATATACTGCAAAATGTGCTGGGTAAATAATAACCCCTTGGGGGTTAAGGGTTGGAAATTTCCAAAGAGCCTGGGGGTAAAAGGGTTAATAGATAGTTATCAGACGGGAACTAAAAACCATTAAACCAGAGTTATATTTGTTCCTACTCGTATACAAACCATCGGGGTAAACATAGTCGACTTCGGCTGCAGTTCAGCACACGCTCGCTGCTCTGCTAAGTCATAATATGGCTTTGTTCCGTAACCGAAATACAAACCACGCTATTTACATTGGGTTTACCTTTTAGCGTAGCTGAAATGACGAGCCATTAGTTTTTAACGAGGGTTAATTACCCCCGCGCTAGTTAGCGTGGGTAGGGGAAGAATAGCTTGTTACCCCTCCCCCCCTCCCCCCCACACACCGGTGATATGCTTCACTTCACTTTTGGCTCCGTCGATGAACAGACGTGTCTGTCCATCGTCCTCGTTGACATAATATGGCTGTTTTAACCCTTTTGCCCCCAGGCTATTTGGATTTTTCCAACCCTTAACCCCTGGGCATATTTTTTTCTTCAAGCACTTTTTGCAATATATATTTTTTAAAATGCTCTAACAGCCTTAATTTTTGTCATAGAGAGGTCAGGTTGATCTCATTCTTTTGGAAAATGCCTGAAGTTTCTCATAAAGTTATCAAAAATATGTAAAAATAAAATGTAAATAGCAGTTTTTTGCAAGGATGTACCGGTACGCCCATGGGGGTAAAGGGATGAGTTTTGTGAAACGTACCAGTACGTCCATTGGGGGTAAAAGGGTTAATCTATCTTTTAGTATCAGATTGAATAAATATCCTGGCATATCATATTCGAGAGATATTACTTGAGGAAGCCAAAGATATTTTTTCCTGATGACTGCAAAAGCTAGACGGTTTTCTTGTCTACCTTTTCTTGTTCCTCTCAGGCTGCAATTGTGGCTTTACAATGAAAATGAAAAGTGAGAAACGATATATTGCATCTATTCTATCTATTTGCCAAGGCACTTGCCCCCGAATTTTGGGGATAGCCAACATAAAAAAAAACAGACTTATCCTCTCTTCGCTCCTCCCAGCTGGTACTGCTAGGGTGCCACAGCCCACCCTTCCCCGTGATCCACCACAGATGAAGCTTCATAACGCTGAATGCCCTACTGCTGCTACCTCAGCTGTCGCCAAGGCGACCGGAGGAAGCAGCAGGGTCTACCAGAACTGCGTCACAATCGCTAGCCTTTCATTCCTATTTCTAGCACGCTCCCTTGCTATAACCCAGAGGTTTCTTCACTCCATCCACCCAAAATAATGCATAATTTAAGGAAAATAATGAAGGGTATTTCTTTTAACCTCTCACTAAACACAAGCGGCACCTATTTGGTAATATGTTCAAGCCAGGGAAAGAAATTGCCATTTTTCTTGTGGAATCTATGAGAAAATTGACGATTACCCAAGTATGCCTTTTTCCCGATGTACATTTCCCTTAATTTTTTATTTGGATCTAGAGAGGTCTAGACAATTTTATGAGGTAGCGCTCCCGATGGTAGTGTCTTTCAGGGATGCATTTTGGGTAAGATAATCGTTGACTGTAATTTAATTATTAGGACTTAAATAACACTAAGAATTGATTGGTTCTTAGTTCTGTATCTCTGTGATAACGGCTCAAACCTCTTTTTATTTTTGTAATTAAACCCCTAAGGATAAGTGGTCTTGTGGAGTGTTCGTGAAATTACAGTTAAATACTCGTACATTCCAAATGTGTATAACAAGGTGAGGTTGGGCTGTGGCACCCTAGCAGTACCAGCCAAACTCGGTTGGGTCACTTGTCAGGTTGGGAGGAACGTAGAGAAAAGATCCCCTTTTTTTCATTTGTTTGATGTCGGCTAACCCCCCAAATTGGGAGAAGTGCCTTGGTATATGTATTTACATTGCAAAACCTGCACCTGCGTAGAAAGAAATTATCAGTATATTGCTTGTCCAGTACGAACTGCAAAAACAACTCAGTGGAAGGATTATCTTTGGCGTCCTAAATGTAAGCTGTTCTTCGAAATACATTTTATCTTCGTCATATGTCCTGTTTTCATGGTGATAAATTAATGTGGCTTTATACCAGCACAGACTTTCTGTAAAACGGTCGATATTTTCCCTGTGTATTGAACAATTATATACATACATACATATACCAAGGCACTTCCCCCAATTTTGGGGGATAGCTGACATCAAACAAATGAAACAAAAAAGGGGACCTCTCCTCTCTACGTTCCTCCCAGCCTAACAAGGGACTCAACCGAGTTCGGCTAGTACTGCTAGGGTGGCACAGCCCACCCTCCCCCATTATCCACCACAGATGAAGCTTCATAATGCTGAATCCCCTACTGCTGCTACCTCCGCGGTCATCCAAGGCACCGGAGGAAGCAGCAGGGCCTACCGGAACTGCGTCACAATCGCTCGCCATTCATTCCTATTTCTAGCACGCTCTCTTGCCTCTCTCACATCTATCCTCCTATCACCCAGAGCTTCCTTCACTCCATCCATCCACCCAAACCTTGACCTTCCTCTTGTACTTCTCCCACCTACTCTTGCATTCATCACCTTCTTTAGCAGATAACTATTTTCCATTCTCTCAACATGGCCAAACCACCTCAACACATTCATATCCACTCTAGAGGCTAACTCATTTCATGCTACCCTAATATGTGTAGAGACGAACAAATAACTCCACTTACATCAAATAGAATAGAAACCTATGATTTCCTACTTACTAAGAAAGAATTTTACTACATACCCAGACGAAGTTCCTGCTGCGACGATGAAGCATGTGGGCGATAATATTAAAACTATTGCTATAATTATTACTAGCTAAGTTATAACCCTAGTTGGAAAAGCAGGATGCTATAAGCCCAGGGGCTCCAAGAGGAAAAAAAAGCCCAGTGAGGAAAGGAAATGTATAAACTACAAAAGTAATAATGAAAAATTAGTATAGAATATTTTAGTAACAGTAACAACATTGAAATAGATCTTTGATATACAAGCCATGAAGAGAGACTTACGTCAGCCTGTTCATCATGAAAACATTCGCTGCAAGTTTGAACTCCTGAAGTTCTACTGATTCAACTGCCGGATTAGGAAGATCATTCCACAACTTGGTCACAGCTGAAATAAATCTAGAATACTGCTTAGTATTGAGTTATGATGGAGAAGCCCTGACTACAGTATAAGTATTAACTGCATATCTACATACATACATACATATACCAAGGCACTTCCCCCCATTTTGGGGGGTAGCCGACATCAACAAATGAAACAAAAAAAAAGGGGACCTTTACTCTCTACGTTCCTCCAGCCTAACAAGGGACTCAACCGAGTTCAGTTGGTACTGCTAGAAATAGGAATGAATGGCGAGCGATTGTGACGCAGTTCCAGTAGGCCCAGCTGCTGCCTCCGATGCCTTAGATGACCGCGGAGGTAGCAGCAGTAGGGGATTCAGCATTATGAAGCTTCATCTGTGGTGGATAACGGGGGAGGGTGGGCTGTGGCACCCTAGCAGTACCAGCTGAACTCGGTGGAGTCCCTTGTCAGGCTGGGAGGAACGTAGAGAGTAGAGGTCCCCTTTTTTGTTTTTGTTCCATTTGTTGATGTCAGCTACCCACCAAAATTGGGGGAAGTGCCTTGGTATAAGTATGTATGTATTATTATTATTACTTGCTAAGCTACAACCCTAGTTGGAAAAGCAGGATGCTCTAAGCCCGGGGGCTCCAACAGAGAAAACAGCTCAGTTGGGGGAAAGGAAACAAAGAAAAATAAAATATTTTAAGAAGAGGAACAAGATTAAGATAAATATCTCCTATATAAACTATAAAAACTAACAAACCAAGAGGAAGAGGAACAAGATAGAACAGTGCGCCCAAGTGTATCCTCAAGCAAGAGAACTCCAACCCAAAAGACAGTTGAAGACCACGGTACAGAGGCCATGTCTCTACTCAAGACTAGAGAACAATGGTTTGATCTTGGAGTGTTCTTCTCCTAGAAGAGCTGCTTACCACAGCTAAAGAGTCTCTCCCACTCAAACAAAGAGAAAGGTTGCCACTGAACAATTACAGTAATGTAAGAATTGTTTGGTAATCTCAGTGTTGTCATGTGTTTGAGGACAGAGGAGAATGTGTAAAGAATAGGCCAGGCTATTCAGTGTGTCTTACCTTATTGCCTTATTTTTTGTTTGGGTTCCCCCAGGTCCCTCAGTGTGAGGCACCTCGTATATCCACCAGAGAGTTGCTAATACATCTTCCGGTGTATTTTGCATCTTCCAGTCTTGGATGGTCTGGGATGCATCTTAGGTATTTATCGTGTGTATAGGCAAAGGGAAAATGAACCGTAACCAGAGAGAAGGATCCAATGTAGTACTGTCTGGCCAGTCAAAAGACCCCATATAAACATGCATGTATATGCATACTAAAAGGTAACTCTACCGTTTTAATGTACAAGTTCACCTTTTAATGATTTGGTACATTTGGCTTTTTATATGGTACACTTCACACAAAGCTGAGGAGACATCCGACACTTGTACATTGCAACACGTATTGCAGTGTTTAGTTAAAGAGTAGCTGTTGGCGACGACACCTGTAAAAGAAAGTTATAAGCTTGTAAACACAATCAAGAGCATTTTTATAAATTCTACTAACTACTGTTAACCCTTTTACCCCCAATGGACGTACCGGTACGTTTCACAAAACTCATCCCCTTACCCCCATGGACGTACCGGTACGTTTCACAAAACTCATCCCTTTACCCCCATGGACGTACCAGTATGTCCTTGGAAAAATCTGTATTTTACATATTTTTACATATTTTTGATAACTTTATGAGAAACTTCAGGCATTTTCCAAGAGAATGAGACCAACCTGACCTCTCTATGATGAAAATTAAGGCTGTTAGAGCAATTTTAAGAAAATATATTGCAAAATGTGCTTGAAAAAAAATAACCCCTGGGGGTTAAGGGTTGGAAAGTTCCAGATAGCGTTGGGGGTAAAAGGGTTAATACATTCAGGATTTGATTTGATTCAGGGAGTAAAAGGGTTAAGCAAATAACAATTCTATACATTACTTCGTAAATACTTTTATCACATGTTTAAAAGCTCTGCAACTTGGTTTTGCAGTTAATTGACACATTGCTCTTTCTCTAAACACAGCGTCGCTTGTTGCAACAACCTGCAATTGATCAAGTGACGTCAATACATCCGAAACTATGTAATTGTATAATGCTAATTCATTACAGCCGGTGTTTGCACGCTCGGTATAAAATCGCAAATTGAACAGCGTAAGTGAAGAGCGTCTGACTAAAGATTACAAATTTATGACTATGATCTTTGCAAATAACTCTACGAAGACAGAGGACAGGACGATAGCACCTGTGGCTGAAGGCAGGAATAAGACAGACAGATGTGGATCCTTTATAGCAAGGTTGTTCTCATCCCTAGACTTGTGTGAAGGGAAGTGGGACTTAACCAAGACACCGGTACACCTGGGTTTGGAAGATGATCTACGGACGTAAATAAACACACCGGGTAAAAAAAAGAATTTTGGTGGCCTATAGGAAATTTCTCTGCCTGGGTATCTGCCGGACTAGGATATGAGACCCACTTAAGCTCAGTTGTTTTTTGGTGCCTGCAACCTCATCATTGTGAAGCCCTCCCTGATCCTAGTATGGTTGGAGAAGGGGCTTGCTCGCTGATATGTACATATGGTCAGTCTCTAGGGCGTTGTCCTGCAAGTTTGGCCAGTGTCATTGTCCCTTACCTCTGCCATTCATTATTGTCCTTTAAACCTTTGGAATGTTTCTCAGGAGGCGACGTTCGTCTTCCTTATGCACACTAGAGGCGACGTGTGTCTTCCTTATACACACTGGAGGCGACGTGCGTCTTCCTTATACACGCTGGAGGCGATGTGCGTCTTCCTAATACACACTGGAGTCTGTGCCTTGGACTTTGATACACTGAGCATAGACCAATGAAGTCAGTATATATTTGGTACACTATGTCATGTTGGATTCCCTGTTTTTTCTTTTACATTACAGAATAAGACGAGAAGTCTTTGAGGATTGTAATTAATGTTACTGTATTCAAAGTGGTATCAATATTGAAGTTATTATGCCAGATCATTACAAATCATTTGTTCAGTCTAGAAGATTGTAAAATGTGTTGGAATCCATTCTCTTTCAGTTCCCCTCGAAGATACAATACTTGTCCACTCCATCCATGTTTGATACCATTTTATGCACTGCAGATTTCTCTATCTTGCTGCTCGCTGTAGCTATAACCTCCTGCTTTACTGGAAAGTTTGACAGAGTCAAGTAGTGTACCTGCGTTTAGAAAAGGGTTTTTAACTTTGCCAAAGATTCTTCTTAGCTCAAGATACTGCACCGTAACTGTTCAGTGGCTGCTCTCCACTTGGTAATGGTAGAAGAGACTCTTTATCTATGATAAGCAGCTCTTCCAGGAGAAAGACACTCCAAAATCAAACCATTGTTCTCTATTCTTGGATAGTGCCATAGCCTCTGTACCATGGTCATCCACTGTCTTGGATTAGAGTTCTCTTGCTTGAGGGTACACTCAGGCACACTATTCTATCTGTTTCCTTATTTCTTCTCAGGCTATTTTTCACTGTTGGAGCCCTAGGGCTTATAACATCCTGCTTTTCAAACTAGGGTTGTAGCTTAGCACAGAATGATTATAATAATAATGAGCGTATATTTTCCTGGCAAATAAGCAAAGAGATCACTGACCTAAGGTATTTATGGTAGTGTCGTTTGTTGTCGGATTTTTGTACACTTCTGACGTAATCTCCGCTCACTCTTGCAGCCTATAGTTATCTAGTAACGATGTTTACCAACCGGACTCTGCCATCTTCTGTTAGACGGATAGTTAATCAATATTATAACACCTAATACACAACAGGCCTTGCTATATACATATACCAAGGCACTTCAAATTGGGGGGTAGCCAACATCAAACAAATGAAACAAAAAAAGGGGACCTCTACTCTCTACGTTCCTCTCAGCCTAACAAGGGACTCAACCGAGTTCGGCTGGTACTGCCAGGGTGGCACAGCCCACGCTGAATCCCCTACTGCTGCTACCTCCGGGACGAGGGGGCTGGGAACCCCCTCTCCTGTATTATAGTCCTGTGAGACATCAAAGACAGGCATTGGTAGATTAGTTAAAGGCCTTACAATATTAAGTGAGAACTTCGTTACTCACATACTCGACAATATGTCTTCTTACTCTCAACTTATATAACGGATTCTACTGTGATATTTTATCATAATAAAGCTCCTAATCTTAATTTCTT
This sequence comes from Palaemon carinicauda, assembly GCF_036898095.1. Classification (NCBI taxonomy): domain Eukaryota; kingdom Metazoa; phylum Arthropoda; class Malacostraca; order Decapoda; family Palaemonidae; genus Palaemon; species Palaemon carinicauda. Next base: position 60,412,403 of record NC_090767.1, on the reverse strand, counting down.
TTCAGTTAAGATACTTTAATATATTATTATTACTAGCTAATCTACAACCCTAGTTGGAAAAGCAAGATATTATAAGCCTAGGGGCTCTAACATGGAAAAATAGCCCAGTGAGGAAAGGAAACGATGAAATAAGTAAACTAAACGAAAAGTAATGAACAATCTATATAAAATATTCTAAGAACAGTAACAACATTATATTAGATTTATCATATATCAACTATAAAAAACTTGAAAAAAACAAGAGGAGAAATAAGATAGAATTGTGTGCCAAGTGTACCCTCAATCAAGAGAACTCTAACCCAAGACAGTGGAAGGCCATGGTACAGAGGCTACGGCACTATCTAAGTGTCGTCCTAGAAGAGCTACTTACCATAGCCAAAGAGTCTCTTCTACCCTTACCAAGAGGAAAGTAGCCACTGAACAATTACAGTGCAGTAGTTAACCCCTTGATCGAAGAAGAATTGTTTAGTAATCTCAGTACTGTCTGGTGTATGAAGACAGAGGAAAATGTGGAAAGAATAGGCCGGGCTATTCGGTGTATGTGTAGGTAAAGGAAAAATTATCCGTAACGAGAGAGAGGGATCCAATGTAGTACTATGTGGCCAGTCAAAGGACTCGATAACTAGTGGTAGTATAATTGTGATCCACCTACTGTGAAAATGCAAAATAAACATACGAGTTTTGTAAGTCCAAATACAGCTCGGCATATTTAGGTGATAATAACTAAAATCGCTTTTATTTAAGTGAATTTTCAACACTTGTAATACTGCAACATGTTTTATTGATTATTGTGATTAGTGTTACGTAGCAACGTATATATTTCTTTTCTATCAAAGATGAATTACACAAGATTTTTCTAGTTACCTCTACAGTATAGGGTAATAGGGATCAAAGTGTTATTATGAGCGACGCAATCAATCTGGTTTCCTTCGTTCACCGCTGAGTCGCTGTTATCTAACTCCGAAAATGTCAAGGTCTAACTGCAGTGTTTAGTTGTCTCATTTAATTCCTTCTTCCTCTCCTTCGTTTAGCTGCCTAACTTCTACATTGATCTCACGGTTCTCCTGTTAAGTTTTTCCTCATTTGCATTAAACTATGAAGATATATTTGTTGTCTTGATGCAACACCTTTTTATTTTCCTGATATGACACCTTTTTTGCCTGATGCAAAACCTCTTGTGCGAACTGTTCATTTTATTATTGCAGGCATCCATTCAGCTTTGCAATCAGTCTTCATACGAATGCCTTTACGCTGAAATTTACTTCGGATTTGCAGCCATGTTGTCATTCATTGAAATTTGCCATCATTTTCTTGTGGGTAGCATCTTGTTGACGTATAGGGTACTCATTTGGCCCCACTGGATGCAAGTTTACGGTGTTGTGTGATATAGAATCAAGCTTAACGATAGGCCGTCTCATCATTGTCACTTCTCTGCGATCGTCACATAAGCTTCGCCTTCTGCATTGTATCCGGTGTATGTAGCGCTACTGCGTGTTTGAAGTTGTGCGTCGATGAAAATTACGCAAAACCTTTATAGACAAACTGCTTGTCTTGTTGCTGTTCTTAAAATATTTTATTTTTCCTTGTTTCCTTTCCTCACTGGGCTATTGTCCTTGTTGGAGCCCTTGGGCTTATAGCATCCTGCTTTTCCAACAAGGGTTGTAGCTTAGCAAATAATAATTATGATAATTCCTCACTCTAGACTTCGAAGGGTGCACCTCAGCGGCCAAATGGTGCATTTAATTAAAATAACCTAAGTTAGTAATCTACTGTTACTAGGTAGTTGATCTTGTCCACACTTTGTCCCTCAGGTCGACCAATCGGCTTCAGCAGCTCAAGTGGCTTGGATGGATGGTTTGTTTCAACTGTTGCTATGTCCACTTGCTGATTGTTGTCTATTTTACTGATTGCAACGCCAACTTCCTTCAGCCTTGTATCCTTTCATGATCTGCTTGTAGCTTTTTGGTTACTCGTCTTGTAGTGACTTTAGAATCACTATACGATCCCAGTTGACTAAAAGTCCTTGTGTTGTAGTGAGGCTCTATCTACTTGTAAAGAAGGTCTGCTCTGAGTCTGGCACATTTATCCTTCCTGGCCATCCAGCGTGAATAAGTAATGCAACTTGACATAGCTCATGGTCTTTGTATGTCTAGCTGGTGATATTTTGAAGCGTCTCGTCACTCGCCAACCGTAAACTTTCTACATCTGCTACGTACATCTCGACTTATGTCAGTTCGGACGTCTCTTTAGTTTCACGGTCCACACTTCGGCTATGGTGAGTTCTTTCCTTGGGGCATTGAATTTAATTATCCTCAGTAACACACTTCAAATCATTGTGGCGTGCAGTCCAAATCTTATCTGTAGATGAGTAGCATGTATAGTTTATGGACTGTCATCAACATGAATTCAGACAGTCCTCCCAGGAAATGTACAAACTCTTGGACGAGAGTTCAAGACTTGCTGAAGCTTGATAATTTTGAGTAGTGTCTGCAACCTCGCCATACTTATGAGCAAGAGATAGGGATTTTAAGGGAGCCTATAGGTCTACCTGCTGAGTCATCAGCGGCCAATGCCTGGCCCTTCCTGGTCGTAACTTGATGGAGATTGTCTGTCCCTTGCCTCTGCCATTCATGAGCGACCTTTCAATCGGCAATCGGGAGCCGTAAGCAATAGGTCGTAGGTCACCCTCAAACATTTGCACCAGATATCGGCGCTTACGATTACATAGGTTGGCTCTGAAATGCCGTAGTATATCGGTACTGTTTTTCAGGACAGCATTGTTTTAACCCTCTCGAATGCTTGCTGCTGTCTTGGGTCCCATACGTAAGCCTTGTTGGACTTGGGTAGCTCCAGTATCGGGTTAAATTCATGTGATATCTTAGGTATGTGTGTGTCTGAGTAATTAACCATGTTAAGAAATCTTTTGACTTCTGACTTGAAAGTTGCCAATTCCTTCCACTTAGGATTTGTCTTGTACTCTGAACAATTGTGATTGGTACGTCACTCGGTTTGTTTTATAACTAAATTATGAGTTCTTGGGGTTCAATCCCAACTTTCCCAAGGATAACTTCTTGAGTTTGTCATCTTTAGCGTAGATTAGCATGTTGTCGATATCTAGGAAGACTTGTACATCAAAGAGGAAGATTTTGAGCTTCCTTTGGAATATTTCTGTGGATGAGTTCAACGTATATGGGGGACTGTTGAAAAAGAATGTCAAACGTTGCAATGAAGCACGTGTATTTCCTATCGTCTTCGTGGATTAGCAATCGCCAGAAGAACTACTAGCTATGGTCTAGGGTTGAGAACACCTTGTCGGCAGTCTCTTCTACGGTGGGCAAAACTATCTTATCCTGCTTCACATACTGGTTCAGCTTCAGATCCACGCATAGGTGCACCTTTCCAGTCTGCTTGAGAAAAAGCACTTTGGGAGCACACCAATCGGTCATCTCTGTCACTGGCGATATGCCTTTCGTCGCCACGTGGTCTAGCTCTTCTTTCCCTGACTTACGACTCGGAGATTCTTCTCGGCATCAACTAACTATGAGGTTGCTCATCAGGCTTGATCTTGAAGCGTTTGAGATCTCAATTCGTCAAGCCGAATTCACCCAAGACTGTCTAAACCAGGCAAATGGGTGTGGCCACATTACTGCTCAGTTGTGACGTGGCGGTCTGGCTCTTGTTGATGTGTACTAGGAACTTTTAGTCTGCCCTTGTGTCTTGTCTCTGCCGTGAACTGGCCTGGCATTGACGGCGGTCCAGCCAAGTTCAATAAGCTGACTCGTCTCTTTTGAAGCTGTAGTTTGGGTGTCATCTTAACATCACTGCTGCGATACAGGTTAAGCTACAACCCTAGCTGGAAAAGCAGGATGCTATAAGCCCAGGGGCTCCAATAGGGAAAATAGCCCAATGAGGAAAGGAAATAAGGTAATAAATCAAACTAAAATATAAATAAACAATTAAGATAAAGCACTTTAAAAGCATTAACAACATTAAAACATATATTTCATATATAAACCATAAAAATAGACTTAGGTCAGTCTATTCCACATAAAAACATTCACTGTAAGTATGAACTTTTGAAGTTCCACGGATTCAACTGTTTCATTAGGAAGATCATTCCGCAACCTGGTCACAGGTGGAATATAACTTCTAGAATACTATATATCATTGAGCCTTATGATGGAGAAGGCATAACTATTAGAATTAACTGCATGCTTAGCTGTGGCTTTCTGAAATCCTGCATTGCCAGGTTGGGAGGTAGGAGGAATTGAAGTTTCCCGTCATTTCTCCACCGTATTCTTGTTCTGGAACCCAATTTTCTCGTGGCGATACAAGTATCGATGCATGAACTTGACCTATGTATTTTTGTTACCTATCATTACACTCCCAGCCCATTATATCAGTAAACACTGCTACAATTCCACTACTTTTAACGTGTGCTAACGCACTAACACTGGCGTGCCTTACTCTAACCACACGTCCTGCCAGGTCGCAGGTAAGAAAGAAGACCTGCGACCTGGCAGGACAGGTCGCAGGTAAGAAAGAAGACCTGCGACCGGGCAGGACAGGTCGCAGGTAAGAAAGAAGACCTGCGACCGGGCAGGACAGGTCGCAGGTAAGAAAGAAGACCTGCGACCGGGCAGGACAGGTCGCAGGTAAGAAAGAAGACCTGCGACCGGGCAGGACAGGTCGCAGGTAAAGATGAAGACCTGCGACCGGGCAGGACGTGTGGATGTTGGAGTAAGGCACGCAAGTGTTAGTGTCTTAGCACTGCTTTTTAACTACGATATCTCTCCCTTTTGTTTATTTTTTTCGCCAGAAATATCTTTGGATAGACCACAAATGAGACTAAAATTACAATTGAGAGAGAGCTATTTTTTACATCAGCAATTTCTTATGTCAGACCACAAATGAGAGATTAAAGTAACAATTGAGAGAGAGAGTTATTCTTTACACCAGCAATTTCTTAGATCAAGCCACAAATGAGACTGGATAACAATTGAGAGAGAGAGAGAGAGTTATTCTTTACACCAGCAATTTCTTTGCATAGACCACGAATGAGAGACTAAAATAACGAGAGAGAGAGAGAGAGAGAGAGAGAGAGAGAGAGAGAGAGAGAGAGAGAGAGAGAGAGAGAGAGAGAGTTATTCTTTACACCAGCAATTTATTTGCATATACCATAAATGAGAGACTAAAATAACTAAGAGAGAGAAAGAGAGATTTATTCTTTACTCCAGCAATTTCTTTGGATAGACAATAAATGAGAGACTAAAATAACGAGAGAGAGAGAGAGAGAGAGAGATACTTTACACCAGATATTTCTTTGCATAGACCACGAATGAGAGACTAAAATAACGAGAGAGAGAGAGAGAGAGAGTGAGAATTATTCTTTACACCAGCAATTTCTTTGGATAGACCACAAATGAGAGAGAGAACAAAAATTAATTGGAGACCAGAAGCCAAAGTGTACATTCCATTGAAAGAAAGATTGAATGAATAACAGAATTATATCTGTGTTGAAACAGTCTCAAATTCTCGACCGTGATCGTAATTGAAGAGAGACATATTTTCAAATGGTAAAATTGCAATTTTGATAATTTCAAACTTTAAAACAAAATTTCAAGGCACCAAACCAGAAGTGTGTGAATGGGCTCCCAAGCCCTCGCTCAGAAGGTATAAGGTGATTTTTTCTATAATGGAATTGTGGTAGCGCTTCCAATACGCCACAAGTCCACAAGTGATGTACCGTAAGTATTTTCTTATTCAACTCTTTCAATTCTTACACAATCTATTAATATTAACAAATAGATATAAGATAAGTTATATGCTCATTTTGTTTGGTTGATCCACATGGCACAATGTAGGCATTGCATTCATTAAGGATTATTGCAGTGTTCTCTTTGGTCCGTGGCTGCACCCACTTAACAGCTTTCTACCATGACTCCATTCTTGCTTTTTTTGTCCATCTTGCTGTCTTACACACACACACACACACACACACACACATATATATATATATATATATATATATATATATATATATATATATATATATATATATATATATATATATATAGTCCACTGCAGAACAAAGGCCTCAAACATGTCCTTCCACTTGCAACTGTTTATGGTCTTCCTGTGGTAGTCCACTCCGACAAACTTGCTTAGTTCGTCAATCCATCCTCTTTTTTTCCTTCCCCTGCTTCTTTCGCAATCTCTAGGGACCCAATCTGTTATTCTTGATGTCCATCT
>NC_090767.1:60391151-60401151 GCF_036898095.1 Palaemon carinicauda | reverse complement strand
TTCCGAGCTAAAAGGGCACCGCCGCGAGTCGGTGCAAATCTGCATCGCTAAAAGAAATGGACTATAGTTGCTAGTTGTTTCTGCTAGTTCGTCCGGCAAAGACTGGTGGCCAAAACTGTAGCTACACACAGTTGCCATAGCCTTTTAGAAATGTTCTCGCCTGACAGTTGGTTGGACGGAAGTTCGAGACCTGCCCAAGGTTATTTTCTAGTTACTTCCGTCAACGAAGTTGGGAGGACGTGATGTTTTTGCCTCTTGTTTGTTTGTGAACAGATTCCTGACCACAATTTCACTAATAGATTAGTGAAACTTCCAGGGATTAATTGTGATGTTCAGGCGTGGAAGCGATTCTTGAAAGTCCTAGGTCAAAGGTCAAGGTTGAGCAAAAGGTCGACTGAATTAACCCGAACCTTAAACCCAAGTTCGCACATGGTTGTCACACAGACTTTAAATATGCCCACAGTCTAAACTGATTCTGGTAAAGGCAAGCTGGTTTCGAGAAATAAGCTGCCGTGGTGGAGGTCCGCACTCGGAGTGTTTTTCTAATTGTGTCTGCAACCTCACCATCCTTGTGAGCTAGTGATCTAGGTATACTTAGTTATTGGGAGCCATTGCCTGGCCTTCCCTGGTCCTAGCTTCATGTGGAGTAGGGTTAGGCGCTAATAGCATGTATCTAAGTCTCTCTCCCTTATATGCTTCTAAGACAAATTCTTGACTAGCAAAACCGTGAATGCTTTGGCTGTTTATACAATTAGTTTTTTTCTTAAAACTGAGGTTTTTCCATGACCTAAAAATATTCATGTAAAATCCACTGTTGTATGAACTAGCAATTGTAGTTGATTGGATGTTAGAATTGAGCGAGGCAGTCAGCGAGAGACGCATGTACTCTTGCTGCCTCTCAAATTCAACTGAAATAATATTTCTCCTTTATCTTTGTCTGGGAAAATCTGTTAAGTGTAGCTGTTCACATCTAAACCCGCTGTTGATCGCCACCATCTCTGCATTCTTAGCCAAAGGCACGACTTAGCAGTCGCGCCTTCATGCCGGACACAGGCCGTAGCCGCTTTTGCAGTGTGGGCAATGCCGATGCTGATGGCAAAGTATATAGCTCCTTTTTGGGCTCAGGCCATGTCGTCGTGATGCAAGTTCCTTCAAAGGTAGCTTCCTAGGTATATTTGTCGTAGCCAAATATACCTAGGAAGCTACCTTTGAAGGAACTTCCATCAGGACGACATGGCCTGAGCCCAAAATTAGATTTTCCGCTTCGCTCAAAATCCGTTTATCCTCCAGAAAAATTAAAGTACCTAGGGTCATATGTGGAAGAAACGGCAGAACTCCAGACGGAAGTGAACAGTAGAATTCAAGCTGGATGGAATAGTTGGAAAAGACTGTCGGGAGTGTTGTGTGATCGAAGGATAAACTAAAAGTTAAAGGGAACGGTACATAAAACTGTAGTCAGACCTGCCATGACGTCCGGTGCAGAGACCTGGCCCATGAAAAAGATCTTTGAGAAGAAAATGAATGTTGCAGAAATGAGAATGGTAAGATAGATGGCTGGGATCACAAGACTGGATAAAGTTAGGAATAACTTGGTAAGGGGGAACAATAAAGGTTACAGAGCTGTTAAAGAAAATCCACGAAAAGAGACTCCACTGGCTTGGGCACGTAATGAGGAGAGACCAGGAGTATTTTGAGAGGAGGATGCTGGATATGGAGGTTCCAGGCAGGAGGAGGAGGGGGAGACCAAAGAGAAGGTGAATGAAGTGTGTAACAGCAGATATGGAGGAGAAAGATCTCACAATGGAGGACATCGGAGATAGAAGAACTTGGAAATGGCTCTCTAGAAACAGCGACCCTGCTTAGCAGGAGAAGCTTAAGTCAAAGAAGTTACTCGACCCACTCGTGTTTCCTTTAGGTTCCTCTTGAGGAATTTGTGTCGTACTCAGAACACCGACTGGGCCTTCCCTCAGTGCAAGCAATACTTCTCTGCCTTCTTCTCAAGGGTCTCCTGTAAAGACGCTGCAGTCTCCCTAGGGTATCGCTGACGCTCCGTTAGCGGGAAAGCTATTGATGGTGTTGGCACCTTCTGAGGCTTCCTCTGCCATGTCTCCCCCATCTACTACACCTGTGGAGGTGCTGAACGACGTGACACCTGTTGGTGTGGTCTCGACATCTGTTAAAGAGGCCTCTGTGGGAACATCATAATTATCCCCGAAGGCCTCAAATCCAAATATGTCTGGCAAGAAGAAGTTTGTGTGCTGTTTAGTTATTTTTTCCTCTTCTGCCTTATCTTCGTTAGATTCCAAAAAGATGAAATCCTCCAAGATGTCAAGAAAGACCAATTGACATAAATCAACATAGAATCCCATTGATTTCTCTTCGCTTCCCCGTGAAATAGGCGGTGCAGTACTGCTAATCAACGCATACCAGGAAGATGTTCCGGTATAATCAATGTACACCTCAGTCTCTCTCCCTGATATGCTTCTATTCCAAAGATAGAAAGATAGACTCGCGATGGCGCAGTGATTAACGGGCTGCGGCCAGGTATAGCAAGCAGACTCACTGTACTATCAGATTGCCGACCTCACTCACTGCATTACCTTTAAGTGAACTGGCTCCAGAAGAATCAAAGCCATGTGGAAATTAGGTGCTACCCCTTGATTTTGGGTCTGAGAAAGGGAATGGATATGTAACAGATGTTAGATGTGTATACATTAGGACAACATATATACAAGGATATAGGTGTTCCTATTACTGATTACCTAACGTCACGCCAATCACAGACAGTTGGCTCCTATACAGCTCCAGGTCATATCTATCCCCGGCAAGTTAAACTAGTCTTTTTGGGCTCAAGCCACGTCGTCCTGATGGAAGGTTCCTTTGGATCTATATAACTACTATATCCAAAGGAAGCTACTGAAGGAACCTTCCATCAGGACGTCATGGCTATCTCACCCAAAAATAGATTTTTCGCTTCGCTCAAAATCCGTTTATTGCTCCCACCTAACCCTCTTATCATGGTATACATATTTAAGAAAAACACAAATTGCTTTCAATATTTGTGATATCAATGTAAAGTTTAGAAGCTAAATTTATAATTTGTGGTCTATACAGTTTTAGGTATAAGATTTTAAACTGATTAACTTCTAAGAAAATCGATGCCTTGAGTCTGAAACATATATTTGAGTCTTTTTGTCTAGTTTTGTCAAAATTTTAAATATCTTCAAGTTCCAAATTCGAAAATTATAAAACCTTTTGGAATTTATTTTGCTGATAATTGACCTGAGCTCATTTATACTATCTATCTATTCCAAGATTTGATTCTTAGAGATTTTGACCTAATGTGGATAAATGAAATTGACGTATAATAATCTTACTGTATTTTTCAGAGGACCAAGTCATTGCTGTGAAATCCTTCCAGTGGAACTCAAGAAGGAAACTTAAACGACAGAAACGGAAGAAACTTTATTCTTGACCAATAGAAGGTGTAAAGGATGTCTTCTTTGAAAGCACTCTAGAGCCTTCGGCTAATAGACTCATGGGGCTACGCTGGATTCAGAGTCGCCTGTTTGTCCAATTTCAATTAAATAGGTAGCTCTGAGTCCAGAGTTCACCATGTCAGTATCGTCACTGAAGACGGAGGTCCGCAAGGGAGGAGTAGGGCTATGGGTCCTAAAAAGATTGAGCCTGCTCTCGTTACGGCGTTTATCGGCTCGTCGCGGGAAACGATCTGCCCTTCAAAAGCCGTCCCAGCGAGCAAGCCCTTATTAACCCTTTTACCCCCAGGCTATTTGGAACTTTCCAACCCTGAACCTCCAGGCATTTTTTTTTTCAAGCACATTTTGCAATATATATTTTTTTAAATTGCTCTAACAGCCTTAATTTTCGTCATAGAGAGGTCAGGTTGGTCTCATTCTCTTGGAAAATGCCTGAATGTTCTCAAAAAATTACCAAAAATATGAAAAAAAAAATTTTATAGCATTTTTTTGCAAGGACATACCGGTACTTTCATTGGGGGTAAAGGGATGACTTTTGTGAAACGTACCAGTACGTCCATTGGGGGTAAAAAGGTTAATAGTTCCATTTATATAGAAAGTCCGCAATTAATAAACTTAGTAGGTTTCAAGAAGCTGATCGTAAGTCTTATTTTGGTAAAGTTTTGCCTAGGGTAGGCCTAACCTAACTCGCATGCCTACGATTTTCAGCGGCAAAAGTCAACAAATAGTCCTGTTTTATATTGCAAATGTCATCTTACTTACTGTATTTCATTATATATGGTTTTATTACAGTACTGTACTGTATTTCATTATGAACTTTTGATACAATTTAAGATTATAATTTCCGTTGGATTTGTGTTTTTATCTGAATGGTTGTAAGTTGAGTCCCTTATGTATTGTAGATTTATATAACTTAAAGAATGTAAGAGAGTAATTAATAATAACCCAAAATAAATAAATTCTTTTATTATCAATTGTGATTGATCATAATCATAATCCAGGAACATAATTAACTTTGTCCTTACGAGAATATAAACGATCGTCATTTAGGTAAAAACTGTTTCTCCGCGAAAGCTGGACAGTTGTTGAATCATTTGACGAGCAGTGAAGCGAGGGTTGGGAGGGAGTGCGAGGAGCTCCTGCACTTTTCTCGTCAAGGTCTCTTACTTTTCTACCGCATCAAGTATGTACTGTGCTGATGTGTCCTCAAGTGAACTTTTCATTTTCTTTATCTTTTGGGAAGTGAATGCTGGCCGCTGATTGCTATAATGTGAGGCAGGACACTCAATCATGATTTGGATGGACTTTTTTAACTGGCCATAAATCCACACACTCTCTGTGCTTCTTGCTAGGTTCATGATAGTTCAGATTCTTCCCTGTTGACCGGGTGTAGGTCGTGGCCTCCATTCGGTGGCAGATGTATGTTTTAAGGGGAAGGAAGTCAACTTTGCTTCTTCCAGTGACTCATCAGCTGCATCTGCTTATTCCTTTGACTGTTTTACCGGGGAGTGTGTGGCAGAAGCAAGGAGCCCTCGGACTTGCATCGTCGGGCTTTCAGGTACTGGCGGCATGTTCGCTGTACCCCTTCGGAGGTTGGACGTTCTCCATTTGTGCTACCGCTGACGCCAAGTGTGACCCAAGAAGGTTATGGTCTTGGTCCTGGGGCCATCTTGGTGGTAGAGTTGTCTGATAAAGACCTTATGTTTTGGGGCTTACTTGGATGTAGATGAATGGGGCCATGGCCCTTTGTCATGATTCCAAACCCGCAGTCCTTGCGAAGGTGGGCTTGGTTCCTTCCAGCTACCTTGGTGTCCGGGTGGGACAGCACAGTAACGGCATGTTTGGGCCCAAGCTTCAGGACATGGAGTTGTGATTCGCGGCTACCAAGGTGACCGGGATGGTCTTATGTTGGCTCCATATTTTCAGACACCTTGAGGCGTGGGTCAGGTTGCCCCCACTACCTTGGTAGCAGGGTGGTATTGTGGTATGGCTCTGTGTGTTGGCCCCCAGGACCAATGTATGTGGCTGAAGCCATGACCCTGTGCCATGTCCCCCACCATAGTGCCCCAGGACACTAGTTGCCCTATGGTTGATGAAAGAATTTTGGCATTCTCCATCTTTCCTTATGAAGGGACTTTGAACTCTTGTTCCTCCCTCAACTTGTGATACTGTACTTCGGTAAAGCAAGTCGAGGGGATGGCACCATTTAAAGCCTTATTTGCATAGGGGTACGGACTAGAAGACTAAGAGTTGGGATTGGGGGACCTTCACCCCTTAAGACACTGGGCTGTGGTCCATACTACCACTTTGTCTACCCGAGGAAGAGCATGAGTTTTCCTTTCTTGTCTGCCATGTCAGTTCCGAGGATCATTTCCTCATTGTTGCTGGTCCTCAGTCTTCAATTATGTGGTCAGTCCTGTTCTGGAGACAATAGGCTAGGTAAAAGGGCAGTCTATCTTCGTCTGTCTCTAAGACACCAGACCTTGGACCGTTTCCAAAGGAGACACAATCCCGGATCAGGACTTTCGAGTGTGCGAAGGTTGGAGGAAGGATACAGAGATCCAACCTTGGGGTCCTTGGTTGTTGGGCAGCACTTAGGTGTCACTCAAGGTCTCAAGCCACCCTTGGTGCTGTCTTGGGCATCCCATTCTCATGCGAGTTTCCTCAGAAGTCTCAATGACGCTTTGGTGTGGGGTTTGCAAGGAAGACCTATGCTCTTAAATTGTGGGAAGGAACCGAGGGATGAAGCTCTTTCGAGGTACCCTACCTGTTTCTGTTTCTTCCAGGCAGTGGGGCAGCAAAGGAAGGGAGGATGATGGTTATGCTTTGCAGTGTTTACCTCGCTTTTCCTCTGCACGCTATTAGACGATGATGATGATCTGAGAGTAGGGGGATTGTTTGTTGTGCCTCTGGTAAGCCAGTAGAAGCATACGGCTGCGTGTTGGGTAGTGTGAGTCCTTTGGACGGGTGCTTACTACCCTCGTCAGTCCTTTGTCCACTCCTCTCTTTTGTTGGTAGTATTACAATCATTATCAATGCTGAGATCTGGATGTTGAGGAGCCACTGTCTTCAACCTACTTACAATCATACTTTGAGTTTTGTTAGGGTTCAACTTCATGCCCCATAATTTGCTCGATGCACTAATTTTAGCAAGATCTCTATTACGGGATTCTCCAATGCCAGGTCTACATTCAGAAGACAGAATTGATGCAAAGAGAGTAGCATCATGTGCATATGCAATAAGCTTTTTTTTCTAGTACTCATCTGGTCTTCCATCATAACCCTGCAAACCCTGGCCTTGCAGGCAGAGGTAGGAGAGATGTTGGAGGGGTCACTCGAAGAATTCCATTAGAGGAATACCTCTTGCTTTCCGTTGGTCTGATGGACAAGGACTTTTAGCCTTTTAGTACCCATGCATCAGTCCATTATTAGTTGCTCCCTTCTTCCTCTATGATTTGATGTATCAATTCAGGCCTTTTGATTTATTCCCCAGGTGTTCATTTGGATGTTCACGTGGGTAGTAACTTAGGAGCCACTTCAAGGGATATGAACGACCGTGAATATATCCCTCGCCTGGGTGATCCTAGCCTCATTCGTGCAACAGGATCGAGTTTGTCTTTCTGGTCTATCATGATCTGGGGATTATGATAATCAGGGAAAGTCAAATTTCTTACCCAAGTTGAGGTTGAAGCACTTAGGTATACTGTACTGGTAACAGCAAGATTCGATCAGTCAGACAATCGCATCAGCAAGCCTAACCAGGCAGTATGTCCATTTTGTCATACAGAACTTTTCCGTTGTGGGCAGAATCTTCCCACCCACCGTCATACAGAACCTTTCTCGTTGTGGGCAGAATCTTCTCAGCCACTATTTCTCGCTGGAGAGACTCATGCCTCAAACGAGTGCCTTTGCCAGAGATCTCTTCAAGTACTGTTTGAAGGATCACTGCTGAGTCTTCAGGGATTGCCATCCCAACTTGTGCCGACGAGAGGTTAGCCTTAAGTATATCTTAACTTTTGGCTAACAAGGATCCCTTATAAGTATCCTATTTGATGCTTCTTTTTCTGATCTCACCGTTGAGACGACCCTGTCGTTCAGGCGTGTGTCCCTCCCCTCCTTTGACGCATCTAAGTACATGCAACTGTGCTTAGATGCGTCGAAGGAGGGAAGGGACACACCTGAATAACAGGGTTTCCTCAGTGGTGATCTCAGATGATGCATCTACTCTTCAATGTCCTTTATTACACTGCAAGCCATCAAAGATTGTGAAAGATGTATCTGGTGGGTTTTTGCTACAACGCCATATTGGCTTACATCTAGCTCTATGAGCTGACGAAGTAGGTGCATTTCAGGAATATTTTTTATGCCAGAGAGTTGTCAGTTTTTCATTCCAGGCAAGAGGAATGGTCTAGTAGACTACCAAAGGAAGGCTATAGGGTCATTGGTCCCTCCATCCTGGCATAAAGGAGAAGCTTTTGGTTGGGGAGTTCTCTGGGGATCAACCTCTTCACCATACTGACAGATAGGAAGTGCCCTGGGTTTTACCACCTCTTTCCCCTGATCCACCACTATGGACTGTGTTCTAAGTTGCCTTCCAGCAACCAGGGGATTACTTGGATGGTTATGTTCAGTCTCCGTTCAACCCTGGTGCGTCGGCTAATGTACTGGGTGGGATTATGCCGGGACTCTGATTCGAATGGCTCCCAGACGGCCTGATGCCAAATGGTTTTTCTGCCTTGTCGGGATCCTGAAGGAACTGGATATTCTTCTCGAGTTGCATCATCCCTAGACCAAATCGCGGCGTTCCACTCCATGGCAGCGAGAAGATCCTCTCAGTAGCGGCCGTCAAGGCTACTGCTCAGACTTGAGCTTGGTCTTTTGATGGATGAGGACTTCTCATAAGAGTTACCCATACTCTTGAGTTACTTCTATCAGTATTGGTGTTCTCGGTACTTCGTCCGAGGATTTGTGAAGGCCTCGATCAAGGTTCCGATGCACGAGACTTAACGGCAAAGGGTTTACACGAGTGATAAGGTCTCTCTGCCTTAGACCCCCACTCTAAAAGGTGCAGGAACAACTTAGTCTTATGCCAGGAAGGATGGATTATAAAATTAAGGCCATTCAGCAATACATGATACAAATGAATCAACCGTATTCGTACTCTCACACCATTATTAAATGTGCCATAAAAATACATTAATAAGAATCCATTAATAAAATAGGTCAATTAAAGCTTGTTATAGAACCTAATATTCTATATAAAAAAGGTTCTAGTTCAGGGTTTCACAGTTTTCCCCCAGTATATTTCTAAAAAGTCTGTCCTGGGGTGAATGCGTCCTCCTCCGCTTCAACTAAGAAATGAATGGCACAGGCGGGGGACCCGGGACAGTGACAGTGCCCTACCATGCAAGACAATGCACTAGAGACTGACCGTTTATACATATGATTAGTGCCCAAGCCCTCTCTCCACCCCAAGCTATGACAAGGGAGGGCCAGGCAATGGCTGCTGATGACTCAGCAGGTAGTGTATATAAATATATATATATATATATATATATATATATATATATATATATATATATATATATATATATATATATATATATATATATATATATATATATATATGTATATATATACACGTATTTATTACAAAAATGTAAATAGTTTCTGCTACATAATTATATAAAAAAAATATATGTGCCATACAAAATCTTTGGTTGGCGTCACCAATATCCAAAGATTATTAAAAAAAAAAAAATCCAAAAAAATTGTATAAGACTGAAATGTTTGAAATAATTATTTTGAGAACAGATTTTCAACTGGTCAGTTTGTATAATAGGGTTTACTCCTAAGTTCTAGTAAACACTACATTAATTTTACTCTTTAATATTATTTAATTCTCGGGTAAATTACCGTAGGCCTATTAAGTATTAATTTGCGAAGGTAGTAAATGTTAATTTCGAAGAAAACGGGAGTTTTTCTATAGAAATCTACATTTCTTTATTAATAAAGCTTTTCCTGTTCTATAATAATACACTTACATACATACACATTCATACACATAAATACAGGACATATTTCACATTGATACCAATAAAACACGCTGTTGTACTTGATAGTCCTTGGCTCACTCCTCCTTTAGAATCCTTGTTCAGTGACGTCATCCAAAACAAATCGCCTGTGAATGAACATTTTGGAAAATACTTCCACAAACGTTATAAAAAAGTCTTATTTATAGTAAGTGTGCGATGATTTAACGGTATTTAGTGACTACTAATTATCAACAAGACTTAAATCGATCTATGGTGAGTAGTTTATGACTTTTAGCCTTGGTATAATGTGTTAAAACATTGTTGTAATGAATTCAGGCCTATATAGGTGATATGGTTTACCTCTTCATACTTAATAACTTCTTGACAAAGGTTGTAGGTCACAGAACAATTACATACATATAACCTTACCTGTGTCAACAAAGATTCAGGTCATGACCTCTGACCTAA
>NC_090767.1:60376151-60386151 GCF_036898095.1 Palaemon carinicauda | reverse complement strand
TGATTTTATATCATGCATTTCCTAAACATGCTAAAAAGCACGATAAAAAATGGCAACCAATGTTTTGTTTACATTTATCTCTGATCATAATGTAGAAACAAACTGGTGGTAGAGCTTTGCTTATTACCCAGACATATTTCCCATACTTTTCCCTTAGAACTACATCACATCTTCCTACTTTAGATATATAGATATATATATATATATATATATATATATATATATATATATATATATATTTATATATATATATATATATGTATATATATATGTGTGTGTGTGTGTATATATATATATATATTTATATGTATACACATATACATACCTACATATATACATAAATACATGCATACATATATATATATATATATATATTACTGTATATATATGGGTTATGGAAAAAATCCGCGAAGTGGTGAATCCGCGATGGTCGAACCGCGAAGTAGCGAGGGTTCACTGTAGACGTATTCCCATTGTTTTCATCTGGTTTTTATGTTTTTCTTTTATACGATAGTTTTGTCGAGATCAATGTATGTAATTCTTTTAATGGCTAATGCAGGATTTTAAGTTAACTTCCTGATTTTGGTAACTGTGTGATAGTTGCTCGTACAGTCTTATAATCTGCTTCCTTCCTGTTGGACAGCTTTATTTTTGCCGTTTCTACCTCGCTATGGTAGTGACGACATTAATTTAACTTTGGGAAATTGATTTTCTTTACACACTGAGTTGGAGGAAGGTGTTTCTATGACTGCCGAGTGACAGGAAAGGACGCATCTCTTTCTCATCTGCGTCTTCTCATTCTTAGAAAGTCCTTCCTTTTCCAAATGCAACTTTTCCATTGCAAAACCTAGAGGTTGATCAGTAGGAGTGGCATCTCACCACTCTTACTGTTTTTCTCCCTGTTGGAGAGACAGTGCTGTTACGGAACTTCAAACGCTTTCTGAGGACAGTACTCGACTCACTGATGGCCGACTTTGAAGGGCGCCACCCATCCTTAGTCTTTGTTACTACAGTTCTTCGAGAAGTTCTAATCCAGTCAGTAACTCAAAATCCAACAATCGTTTCATGTAAGCTTGGTAGATGTCGGATTGTGAATTCAGTCGGCCTAATTTTTCATGTTTTCTTTCTGCATATAGGCTATACTGTTGCGTAAGCTTGTGGTTGCCCTTGGCGATTATTAGATGAAGAGGCAAATGTTTAAGTCGTGCGATACGTTTCGTAGTGCTGATGGTTCTAGGGAGCGATTGCAACCAAGGATTTTTGGCGGCAAACTCTACGAATGACACTGACAGCACTTATACGATAAGCAGCACCAAGGAGCATAAATCAGCTGCTGCAATCTACCTGTCGGCACTCCCTCCCACCTATACTTTTGAGAATGGCGAAGAACGACATAAATTCAAGAGAGCTTTGTGTCCATAAAGTATAGAATGGCACAGCTTGCCACAGCTGCATGAAAGTAGGGTGCCTGAATTCATGCAGTCGATGCAAGTAGAAATGAAATAAGACTGCTGCAGTGTACATTATCTAAAGTGCTTTTTTTTTTTTTTATTGTCAAAGCTTGTTTGTTATCACAACCAATGATTGAAATTTTGCCCGTATGCAATGGAAAAAGAATAAATTCCATATATGTTGGCAGTCCCTGATGTTGTGACCTGGTGCTGTATGTGTCACCAGACTCTCTTCTTTCTTCTTCACATTAGGCCTGCTTTCTTGCTGCAGATTTTACATTACCTACGTCTACCTCAAGTTCTGTCACCCAAGATGTGCGTACAGTCAAACCTCTAGCTACGGAAGAATCGGCTTATGAAATTTTCACTTCACAAAAGGAGATGCAAAGAATTTTACGACTTGGATCATGAAAAATGTATCGGACAACGAAAGGCGGTATGAAGTGGGAGCCCGACCGTATCCGAGATAGATTTTAAAGTTCGCGCGCTGCCAGCCCGTAAAATCGCTACCGTCCTCCTCCGTTCCCATTGGTTATCTCCCTACTCGGATGCTAGTTACCACCAGGAGATCCTGCTCTCCTATTGGTCGTCATCTACTGTACTGTATACCATCGTGCATCTACGCATCGGCGTTCCTATGTCTTCCCGTTCCGGCATCGGTATCGTACACATTGACTTAGCGTTTATGATTTTGCTTTTGTAACCATTTTACAGTACGTACTGTTATCCTGTGTGATACTTACGATACATCATTAGCCATCGGTCCCAAGAAAATCGCTGATGTCAGGGGAAAGAAGAGGATGTTTTTTTTCCATGGAGATGAAGATGGAAATAATCAAGAAATACGAGGCTGGCATGCGGTTAAGTGTGCTCTGGAAAATTTTAAGAAGCAGGCAGAAACAAGCTTCATTGGACGAATATTTTAGTAAGAGGCCTTTGGTAGAAGCAGACCAAGCGCCAGTTAAGAAACGAAAAGTGGCATTGATGAAGGAAATACGTAGTGTAACTAGATTTAGAAAACAAAAAATGTAAAGTAAAAGAAAAAAAAATATAGAAGGGAAAAAAAAATTTATTTTAAGTTTATCGTAAAGTTAAGTGTTAATATTTCCTGCCATTTGTAGATGCATTAACTAGAATTAAGTGTTAATGCTTTCTGTCATTAATAAATCTATTCTGTAAAGTTGGGTGTTTACGTTTTCTGCCGTTTTCATCCTCCTCTACCGCCCCGCACTTCTCTCTCAGACATCGCCTCACTGGGAAGGTAAGGTTCCACATTTTTGTAACTGTATTTTTACTGTTTGCTCTAATTAACACTCATTTTTTCAGATTATCAATGCTAATTTATTACTAAATGATCAAAATACAGTATTTTTCATATATTTAGTACTGTTTGGTTGTTCATATCCTTTTTATAAGCGTTTAATATGGTGTTTTTTTAGGGTCTTGAACGAATTAGGCTATCAACATGTAAAAGGCGACTCGCTTCACGAAAGAAATCACTTCATGTTGGGTTTGCAATGAGACAACGTCCTGGAGACCACACTTTATTACAAGATACTCAAGAGCCAACTGACTCGCAACAGCGTATGCAGATGCATGCTCGGCAGCGCATGGCTGAAAAACATATCGTACATCCCCCCCTCAAGATTATACTTATACATGGTAAAAAAATGAAAGGGAGAAATAACGGAACATACCGTACACTTCACGAAAGCCCTTACGGAACCAATTAATTTCAGGTTGCGAGGCATCACTGCCTTTCAAAATCAGAGTTTTTTGTTATTAGCAACTTGTATAAAACTCAGATTTGCGCAAAAGGGAATTTTCAATATTAATCTTACCCGATAATCATGTAGCTGTCAACTCCGTTGCCCGACAGAATTCTACGGACGGGATACGCCAGCGATCGCTATACAAGAGGGGGGTGTACTCACCAGCGCCATCTGTGGTCAGGTACTCTAGTACTTCTTGACAACACCACCTCAATTTTTCCTCTGTCGTGCTTCCGGCAAGACCTACATGGATACGCTTATGATTTTGGAGTCTTTGTTCACGGTTTTGGTGAAGTATTGCTCTGAGATTTCAGCTTTCGCTATACAGGAAGCTTTTCCCTTAGCTTAGATAGCTTTTGGATTGATTTTGATTAATGGTATAACGATCTTTGCTTTAATTTGGAATCCCCCCTTGACTGTTCTCTGATTCAAGATGTCCGACCATTCTCAAGCTCCTCCCCAAAGACGATGTAGGACTTGTATTAGGCGTCTTCCGAAGGCCTCGGTTGATCCTCACACCGTTTGTTCCGACTGTAGGGGAAAATCCTGTCAGTTGGAAGATCGATGTGAGGAATGTGCCGGACTTTCGGAACTTGATTTTATTCGATTCCTCAAGTATACGACTAAGTTAGAGAGAGAGAGAGTTAGGAGGAGTTCGGCTCGCTCTTTACTTTATTCCTCCCCCCATGATCCTCAACCTTTTCCTCCCCCTGTAGTGGCTACCCCCGAACCTATTATTAGTGCTCAGCCTGATATGTCGGATGTTTTACGTGCCATTCAGGCTTTAGGTGATAAGGTGGAGTCGGTAGTGAGTGACCACAAGTTTCTCTTGGCAGATGTCAAGGAACTTAAAGTGAAAAGTGCAGTGGGAAGTGGTAGTGCCAGTGCTGTGCCTAGTGTCAGTGTCAGTGTTGCGCATGAGGATACTTCTGTGCGTGCCAGTCGTCCTCCCAGTCCGGGACCTCTTGCAAGCTCCCAAGCCCAGGGGAGAAGCAATGTCGAAGGGCAAAAGGGTTCGGCAGGCCTTGATCGGCGCACAGTAGTATCCTCAGTGGTTGCGGGCGTATCTTATAGAGATCGTCACTTCCACTCTCAGACGATTGAGCCCTTTATTTCCTCGTCTGCAGAAGATGTTTCCGGGAGGAAACGCTGGACCCAGGTCTCAAGGCCTCTTAAGCGTAAGGTCCAGACCGCGCGAGTCCAACAGCCCGGGTGTAGCCACTGGGCTAGCTCGGACTCGCCGCAGTCATCGGATGGCTGCACGCCTCCTAAGAGAGGTAAAGCTTTGCCTCAACAGACCTCAACTTCTGTTAAAGCTATGCCTCAACAGACCTCAACTTCTGTTGATCCCAAGTTGGCTATGCTGCAGACTATGCAGTCGCAGCTTGCGGTGTTGATGCAGGAGTTTCAGGCAGAGAAGGTTATCACACCTCCTCCTGCGAGCGCTCCCCCACCTCTGCGCAGTCCAGCCTGCCAGACGTATGAGGTTGAGGTTCCTCAAGCTACCTCCATGCGTGAGCTGCCGCTTTGGGAGTTGCCAGATACCAGCGCTGTGCAGCAACCTCCACTTTCCTTGAGGCAGGAGCCTCTTGCCACGCGGCAACCTCCTCAACACTTGGGGCAGGAGCCTTATGCTTTGCAGCAACCTCCTCTACCCTTGAGGCAGGAGCCTCTTGCGTTGCAACCATCCTCGAGGCAGCAACCTCTTGCGGTGCGACAACCTCCACCATCCTTGAGGCAGCAACCTCAACTCTTGCAGCAGCCACCTCCACTTTCCTCGAGGCGAGAACCTCAACTCTCGAGGCAAGCACCTCAACTCTTGAGGCTAGAACCTCAACTCGTGGGACAAGAGCCTCTCTCTGCGCAGCCACCTCAACCCTTGAGGCAAGCGCAACCCTTGAGGCAGGAACCTCATGCTATGAGACAGCCACCTCAACGCATGCAGCAACCACTTCCTTCTCAGCTTAAGCCGCTTCCTATTCAACTTGAACCGCAGATTATGCAGCATGAGCCTCATGCTTTACAGCATTCGCCTCTCACCACGCTTGCTCCTCAGACCCCCGCAGAACCTCCTTCATCCCAGCCTCAGGACTTTGTCATTACCAGCCCTCATCCTCTTCAGCAGACTCTTGAGGATGAATCCGCTAGTGCGCATGCACCCGTGCTTCAGGATTCAGCCATTCAGCATACTGCTTTATCGTTACCTCTCGCTTCTCAACACTCAGGTGATGAGGTTTCTGAGGATGAAGCTGCTCACCTGGATGATCCTTCATCTGATGTGGAGGAACCCAAGTCATTGCCACCCTCCATTGACTTTCGCAAGGTCCTTACTCTTTTCAGAGAGTTATACCCTGAACATTTTGTTTCTGCTACCCCTCGTTCTCCTCCATCCGAGTTCTCTCTAGGCATGCAACCTGTTAAGTCTGCCTACACTAAGCTTGTCTTCGCCAGATCGTCAAAGAGAGCTTTGAGAATATTAGGGGATTGGTTGCAGTCCAAGCAGCAACTGGGTAAAACGTCTTTTATGTTTCCGCCTCCTAAGCTGGCTTCTAAGGCGGGCGTCTGGTATGCCACGGGAGAGGATCCAGGCTTGGGGGTCCCTGCCTCTGCCCAGGCTGACTTCTCAAGTTTGGTTGACTCTCCACGAAGGTCGGCTATGAGACGCTCTAAGGTCTGCTGGACCTTTTCTGACCTGGACCACTTCTTAAAGGGAGTCTTTCGCGCCTTTGAAATTTTTAATTTCCTCGACTGGTGCCTGGGGGCCTTGAGCAAGAAGACTGCCCCTTCTGACAAAGACTCGGCCATGCTGATTATGTCCTGTATGGACAAAGCAATTCGCGATGGTTCCGGCGAACTTGCCTCTATGTTTGTTTCGGGAGTCCTCAAGAAAAGGGAACAACTTTGCTCCTTCCTTTCCACTGGTATCACCTCTTGCCAAAGGTCACAGTTACTTTTTGCTCCCCTGTCTAAGTTCCTGTTTCCTGAGGATCTTATCAAGGAAATGTCTGCGGCTCTTATACAGAAGGATACGCATGACCTCGTGGCCTCTTCAGCACGGAAGGCTAAGGTTGCACCTTCAGTTCCAAGAACTTACCGCACCCCAGTGGCTGATACTCCTGCTACCAGATTTATTCCGCCCTTTCGTGGCAGAGCCCCCAGCCGAGGAAGTACCCGCCCAGACGGTCACAGGGGCAGGTCCAAGAAAGGTACCAAGTCTTCGAAAAGCAAACATTGACTCTCCTCCTCTCCAGACAGCCGTAGGAGCCAGACTCAAGACCTTCTGGCAAGCTTGGGAAAGAAGAGGTGCAGACGCCCAGTCTGTCAAGTGGCTAAGGGAGGGTTACAGGATCCCATTCTGCCGCAATCCCCCTCTGACCACTTCTCCCATCAACCTCTCTCCCAACTACAAGGAAAAGGACAAGAGGCTAGCGTTACATCAAGAGGTGTCGCTCCTGTTACAGAAGGAGGCAGTGGTGATAGTCCGGGATCATCAATCCCCGGGCTTTTACAACCGTCTCTTCCTGGTGGCCAAGAAGACAGGAGGTTGGAGACCGGTGCTGGACGTCAGTGCGCTCAATGCTTATGTCACCAAGCAGACGTTCACTATGGAGACGACGAAGTCGGTCCTAGCAGCGGTCAGGCAGGAGGACTGGATGGTCTCGTTGGATCTGAAAGACGCCTACTTTCACGTCCCCATTCATCCAGACTCCCAACCTTTTCTGAGATTCGTTTTTGGAAAGGTTGTGTACCAATTCCAAGCCCTGTGTTTTGGCCTAAGCACAGCACCTATGGTGTTTACGCGACTGATGAGGAATATTGCCAAATTCCTCCACTTGGCGGACATCAGAGCCTCCCTTTATTTAGACGACTGGCTTTTAAGAGCCCCCACAAGTCGTCGCTGTCTGGAGAGTCTCAGATGGACTTTGGACTTGACCAAGGAACTGGGTCTTTTGGTCAACTTAGAGAAGTCCCAGCTTATTCCTTCCCAAACCATCGTTTACCTGGGAATGGAGATTCGGAGTCAAGCTTTTCGGGCTTTTCCGTCGGCCCCAAGAATCAACCAAGCCCTAGAGTGCATCCTGAGCATGCTGAAGAGGAACAGATGCTCGGTGAGACAGTGGATGAGTCTAACAGGGACCCTGTCATCGTTAGCCCTGTTCACCGAGTTAGGGAGACTCCACCTCCGCCCCCTTCAATACCATCTAGCAGCTCACTGGGACAAGAATATGACGCTCGAAGCGGTCTCTATTCCTGTTACCAAAGAGATGAAGACCACTCTCATGTGGTGGAAGAGCAACATCCTTCTCAAGGAGGGTCTCTCGTTAGCTGTTCAGACCCCCAATCTTCATCTCTATTCGGACGCATCAGACTCGGGCTGGGGCGCGACCTTGGACGGACAGGAATGCTCGGGAACTTGGAACAAGGAACAGGAAACGCTTCACATCAATTGCAAGGAGTTGTTGGCAGTACATCTGGCCTTAATGAACTTCAAGTCCCTCCTGCTAAGCAAGGTGGTGGAGGTGAACTCCGACAACACCACAGCCTTGGCGTACATCTCCAAGCAGGGAGGGACTCATTCGAGGAAGCTGTACGAGATAGCAAGGGACCTCCTCATTTGGTCAAGAAGTCGAAACCTCACGCTGGTAACGAGATTCATTCAAGGCAATATGAATGTCTCGGCAGATCGCCTCAGCAGGAAGGGTCAAGTCATCCCCACAGAATGGACCCTTCACAAGAACGTGTGCAACAGGCTTTGGGCCTTGTGGGGTCAGCCAACGATAGATCTGTTCGCTACCTCGATGACCAAGAGGCTCCCATTGTACTGTTCCCCAATCCCAGACCTGGCAGCAGTTCACGTGGATGCTTTTCTGATGGATTGGTCCCACCTCGATCTATATGCATTCCCGCCGTTCAAGATCATCAACAGAGTTATTCAGAAGTTCGTCTCTCACGAAGGGACACGGCTGACGTTGGTTGCTCCCCTTTGGCCTGCAAGAGAATGGTTCACAGAGGTACTGCAATGGCTGGTCGACGTTCCCAGGACTCTCCCTCTAAGAGTGGACCTTCTACGTCAACCTCACGTAAAGAAGGTACACCCAAGCCTCCACGCTCTTCGTCTGACTGCCTTCAGACTATCGAAAGACACTCTAGAGCTAGAGGCTTTTCGAAGGAGGCAGCCAGAGCGATTGCCAGAGCAAGGAGGATATCCACTCGCAGAGTCTATCAATCCAAGTGGGAAGTCTTCCGAAGCTGGTGCAGAGCCAATGCAGTTTCCTCTACCAGTACCTCTGTAACCCAAGTTGCTGACTTCCTGTTGCATCTTAGGAATGTTAGATCTCTTTCGGCTCCTACGATAAAAGGGTACAGAAGTATGTTGGCAACAGTTTTCCGCCACAGAGGCTTGGATCTTTCCTCCAACAAAGATCTACAGGACATCCTTAAGTCTTTCGAGACCTCTAAAGAACGTCGCTTGTCCACTCCAGGCTGGAATCTAGACGTAGTCTTAAGGTTCCTTATGTCTCCTAGATTTGAACCTCTCCAGTCAGCCTCTTTCAAAGACCTTACTCTCAAAACTCTTTTCCTCGTCTGCCTTGCAACAGCCAAAAGAGTTAGTGAGGTTCACGCCTTCAGCAGGAACATAGGATTCACATCCGAAACAGCTACATGTTCCTTACAGCTGGGGTTTTTGGCAAAAAATGAACTTCCTTCACGTCCTTGGCCTAGGTCGTTCGAAATTCCTAGCCTTTCCAACATGGTGGGTAACGAGCTAGAGAGAGTTCTTTGCCCTGTCAGAGCTCTAAAGTACTATCTTAAAAGGTCAAAACCTATACGAGGACAATCAGAGGCCTTATGGTGTGCCATTAAGAAACCTTCGATGCCTATGTCCAAGAACGCAGTTTCGTATTACATAAGGCTTCTGATTAGAGAAGCTCATTCTCACATGAAGGATGAAGACTTTGCTTTGCTGAAGGTAAGGACACACGAAGTGAGAGCTGTGGCTACTTCGTTGGCCTTCAAACAGAACCGTTCTCTGCAGAGTATTATGGATGCAACCTATTGGAGGAGCAATTCAGTGTTTGCATCATTCTATCTCAAAGATGTCCAGTCTCTTTACGAGAACTGCTACACCCTGGGACCATTCGTAGCAGCGAGTGCAGTAGTAGGTGAGGGCTCAGCCACTACATTCCCTTAATCCCATAACCTTTTTTAACCTTTCTCTTGAATGCTTTTATTGTTGTTATTGGGTTGTTACGGTAGGCTAAGAAGCCTTCCGCATCCTAGTTGATTTGGCGGGTGGTCAATTCTTTCTTGAGAAGCGCCTAGGTTAGAGGTTGTGTAGAGGTCCTTTAGTATGGGTTGCAACCCTTTATACTTCAGCACCTTAGAGTTGTTCAGCCTCCTAAGAGGAACGCTGCGCTCAGTAAGGAAGACGAACTTATTAAAGGCAGAGTAATGGTTCAAGTCGACTTCCTTACCAGGTACTTATAATTTCATTGTTATTTTGAATAACTGATAATATGAAATACGGGATACTTAGCTTCTTGATTAACATGTACACTGGTTTTCACCCACCCCCCTGGGTGTGAATCAGCTACATGATTATCGGGTAAGATTAATATTGAAAAATGTTATTTTCATTAGTAAAATAAATTTTTGAATATACTTACCCGATAATCATGATTTAATTGACCCACCCTTCCTCCCCATAGAGAACCAGTGGACCGAGGAAAAAATTGAGGTGGTGTTGTCAAGAAGTACTGGAGTACCTGACCACAG
>NC_090767.1:60366151-60371151 GCF_036898095.1 Palaemon carinicauda | reverse complement strand
GTGGAACGTCTTGAATAGTGGAGACCAGGTCCCTTGAGCTTGTTTCAGGTGGGAGTGACCTCCCCAGCCCTCCAGTGAGGCATCCGTGTGGATGTTGAGTGATGGAGGAGGGTGTTGGAGAGGAATGGACCTTTTCAGGGCCATTGCTTCCGACCACGGCTTTAGGAGGCGTCGAAGTCTGTTTGGAAGCCGTCTCTTGAGGTCTCTTCGAGCGATGGATGCCGATCGTCTCCAGACTCCCGCGGCATCCTTTAGCTGTGCACGAAGCACTGGGTTTGTCACTGAGGCGAATTGTAGAGAGCCTAGAACTCGTTCCTGCTGTCGTCTTGAAATGCGTTTGGATTTCAGTAGTCGCTTGACAGACCCTGCTATTTCCTTCCTTTTCTTCTGGGGGATGGAAAGGCGGTGTGACTGAAGATTCCAGTGGATTCCCAGCCACTGAAACTTCTGAGCCGGAGAGAGGCGAGATTTCTTCTCGTTGATCTTGAATCCCAGGTGTTCTAGGTACTGGGTAACTTCGTCGCAAGACTTTGTACACTCTTCGGGCGATGGAGCCCAGACTAGCCAGTCGTCGAGGTAGGCCATCACCTGGACGTTTCTTAGGCGGAGCTGTTGTACTATGGCATCCGCCAGCTTTGTGAAGATCCGAGGGGCCACATTGAGGCCGAATGGCATGGCCCGGAAGGCGTAGCTTTTTCTTTGGAGTCGAAATCCTAGGTAGGAGGAAGCGTGATGGTTCATTGGAATGTGCCAATAGGCATCCGCCAGGTCTATAGAGACCGTGTAGGAACCTTGAGGCAGAAGGGTCCTTATTTGTTGAAGCGTCAGCATCTTGAATTTGTTGTTCTCTATGAACTTGTTGAGGGGGGATAAGTCCAGAATGACTCTGAGCTTGTCTGAGTCCTTCTTGGGAACGCAAAACAGTCTCCCTTGGAACCTGGTGGACTTTACCTTCCTTATCACCTTCTTGTTCAAGAGGTCTAGAACATATTCTTCCAGAATGGGGGTCGATTGTTGAAAGAACCGCTGGAAGATTGGGGGTGGTTGCACCCAACTCCAGCCTAGACCGTTCTTGATGATGCTGTGTGCCCAAGGATCGAAGGTCCAACGATCCTGGAATTGGCGGAGTCTTCCTCCCACCGGAAGCACTTCATTGCTTCTGGTGTCCCGAGGACTTGTTGCCTCGGCCGCTAGCTCCCTTTCCTCCTCTACCTCTGGAGGGACGACGAGAGGCGTCTCTGCTTGCACCCCTGGACGAGCCTCTACCTCTGGCATGAAAGGTAGTGGATGGCTGCTCAAAGGCAGGGGTGAAGACCGGTGACTGTGACAACACCGGTTGGGGGACCAATTGAAAGGTCTGTTGTGGTTGGGCAACCACTTGGGAGGTAGCGGGTCCCGGAAACTGACGTCGTTGTTGACGTTGCTGGGGTTTCGGCTTCTGAGGTTTCCTCTTAGGCTGAGGTCCATCGTCCTGAGAGGTTTTCCTTTTTCTGGACATGCCCCACTTGTGGAGAAGGTTCCTATTCTCCGTGGCGGCTCTGTCAGTTATTTCCTTGACAAGGTCCGAAGGAAACAGGTGCTTTCCCCAGATGTTGGAGGAAATCAGCCTCCGGGGTTCGTGTTTCACGGTGGCACCGACAAACACGAATTCACGACAGGCTCTGCGAGCCTTTATGAAATGGTACAAGTCCTTCATTACCGTGAGTAAGTGGGATTTGGCCAGTACCATGTAGTGATCAGGTACTGCTGTGTCACAGGCCATAACTTCAAGTTGGACTTGATGAGAAAGAGATGCCGCAAGCCTCTCCTTCGTGTCTTGTTCCCGGCGAAGGAGGTGATCATTGAGCTTAGGGAGGTCTTCATTAAACTGACGTCCGGCGACGTCAGGATCGAGCCTACCCACGACGAAAGTATGTTGGACATCTTTCCATTGTCTAGTGTCAGGGGGTGTCACGATGGAGAAGGGTCTGCACTCCTCCAGTGCAGGGCAGGGTTTTCCTTCTTCCGCCGCTTTAAGGCATGCAGCCAAGGTCTTTTCCAAAAATGGAAGAATCGCAGTGTCAGGTGCGACATATGTAGGATGCTTCTTGCTCAAGGCAGGAAGCTTAGAGCAGGTAAAGCCCCTGCTCTTAAATGCGGAGGCTAGCATAGCCTGGGCCTTTGCGAGATCGAACACTATCTCTTCTTTAGGTTCGGTCTCCTCCTTCGAGGCAGGTTCGGAACGAAGCCGGACGTAACAGTCCGGGTAGGCCTCGAAGCTTGGGAAGAACTCCACATCTTCCAACGGGACCGTGCCGATCTTGTCACTAACAAAGATCCTGCCGGTCGCAATAACCATATGCTCTGCATACCTCCACGGGTTGGCATGAGAGCAAGCTGGGAGATCCTTGACCGAGATCTTCTTCGGGTCTCTGGATCCAATCATAGACCTGATGGACTCCTGGTTCTCCTTCAGTCTGTCGTCCATGACAGCTCTAATCAGTCGGATCAGTTCTTGGGTAGAAGAGGAAGGATCCGGGGTCGAGGAGGTAGACGGAATGGACATTTCCGTCGGTGTAGGAGTAGGCGGAGGGATGGACGAGGGAGTAGCTCCAATCTCCGACTCGGTGTATTCCACCTTGTCTTCGTCCTCTTCGGCTCCTTGAGCCATAAGCGTCTTCTCCGTGTCTTCCGAGACGTCAGAGATCTGTTCATCATCCTCGGAATCTAAACGACACTCGTGCATGGACTGAGCCATGACCACATCAGGTTCCACCGTAATTTGGACAGTGGGGATTGCTTCCTTTGGAACCACTGAGTCAGGGGAGGCCTTAGGGAACAACAGGGACCTCAGTTCTTCGGTGGCCAGGTACGGTCCAGTAGCATTTCTCTGAAAACCACGCACCCACTTGCGCAGTTTTTCACGAGCAATGTCTCTAACCTCCGCTGAGGGAGGGTTATGGAAGGCCTCAACTAGGTAGGCCTGGCAGACCGTACATTCCAGTGGATTCCAGAACTTCCAATCCCCTTTCTTGTCTGAGCAAGGGGCGTGAGTCCTGCACGCCGTATGTCCGTAAAACTGCGAGCGTTTCACAGCACAGTAGGCGAAATCGCACTTCATCTGCTCCTCCTGTGGAAGAAAGAGAAAATGAGTATGGGGGAGTCATAGGAATGGCTCTTAAATTAAGTTAATATTAATCATTAATTTTAACTTAAAGAAGGTGTGATGCATAGAGAATGAAACAGTAAAGGAGAACACGCTCCATGCATCTCGCCCGGCTGGTTACCATAGGCTTGGTCCTGGGATAATCCAAATGACCGAGATCATTGGATATAGTTTCCTAGGATTCCCATTATATTGGAACTCCATGGAAAGCCAAGGACAAGGTTGGGATCGAATTCATTCGGTTCCCAGATAAGAGCCAGAAGGCCTCATTAAGGGTAACTGCTTCTGGCAACCAGCCGCGCTAAGATGCACATAGCATGCTGGAAATAGAAGAATGCAAAGAGACAGCATGATCACTAATAGAGCAGTACTAGGTACTGATCTTAGAAGCAAAGCAGCTTATCTATTTGCAAGGTAGGGCTATCTTAGTCTTATGATAGCTACAGAGAGGGGGTGCAAGTATTCTTGACGCCTCCGGGGCATCCGGCAAGCCGCCGGCACGCCGGAGCTCGCTCCAGCATAGATTCTGGCACTAGAACAGACAATTTTCAAAGTCAGTTAGATACCAGGATGGCGGCCGCCGGCACAACGGCGGCACGCCGGCAGGGAGCGGCGGCTCCGGCAGCCAGAGGATGCCGGATTGGTGACTGGGGTAAGGATGGTACAGGTAGTATCGGGTTGCCGGCAGTATATGCCGGCACTCCGGAGATCGACCGGCAAGCGGACGATTAGATAGGAGTAGGAGAGCTGCCGGTAGTAGCCGGCGGCAGCCGGCAGTCCCTCGGTACACGGGGGGCTGGCGGCAAGGGTAGGGAAGTCACCAAGAGGGAGGCAGGTATTGCCGGCAGTAGAGGCGGCAAGAGACCGGCACCCGGATAGATAGAGAGACAGGGGGAGGGGGGAAAGGATGCAGGAAGTACCGTCAGGGTTCCAGACATCCCTCCCCCTCCCTGAGGGGGTGTACCCATGATAGAGACAGGCTCTAGCATCCATAAGCAGGGGTCACTAGGGACCGGGAGCAGGTAGCCCAAGGGAGGACTAGGGAACACCCAAGAGGGGGGGGGGGGGAGACTCCCCTATGCAGAGCTACACTAGTAACTAACCTTATAGGACACTATGAAGGTATATGTACCAGAGCGGACAGCACAGGGAAGCTCGGGTAGCCCTACTCATCCACCCTAAGGAGGATTTGTAGGACAGGGGACAGATGAGTATAAACTAACCTAAGCATAGGCTAGGCTATACAAGAGATAGGTGGGGAGGGAGAAGAGAGGGGTCTTCCCAGGAAGGGTTTCTGTACCAGAGCGGCCACAAAGGGAAGGGAGGACACTCCCTAACCTAAGATTAGGCTGATCGGCTAAAACGGTGCAAGAGTACAGTTTCAGCATGGAACAGAGAAACCTTCCTAACCCGGCCTAGATCAGGGCTAAAAGTCCTGAACTAGGCAAGGAAGAAGACGTATCGCTATCGCAGGAAAGTCGTAGACTATCCTAGCCATAGAGGTAGGCTAGCCTAACCTCACTCTCAGACGCAATCCTAAAGGGGGTTCATTCCTTTAGGGAGGACTGAGAGGCGATATAATACTCTATTAGACAATAAATCCCTTTACTCAGAAAAGGGATCAAGGCTAAATAGAGGGAGTGCCAAGGCAGGGGATGAAGGAAGCATATAGGGGTCCTATGGTTAGGTTAGGCTAGAAAGAATCACTGACTAGCCTATCCCCTATATGGTCCCTGAAGGCGAAAACATTTGCATCACTAGTCAAAAGTATTGTAAATTAATAATGCCACTATCTTCATAACTTAGTCTAGGATCACTGATAAATCATGCATGAACACTTGTATATAGGCTCCTG
>NC_090767.1:60223651-60361151 GCF_036898095.1 Palaemon carinicauda | reverse complement strand
CGCTAAAAGAAATGGACTATAGTCCCAGTAAGTAGAAGAGACTGGGAGAGGAGAGAAGCAGCTTTAGTAGTAGAGGAATCGCTCATCACGTTGCCTGGTAAATTTTCATCGTAGAGAATACTTCTACATAAATCTTCAAGACAATGCAATTTGAAAATGAGTGATTTCTCTTTATTAATATTTCTAAAATTGATTCAATTATAAGGATTAGCCAAACACAGGCTCTTTCTTCTTAAAACCCCACGAGAACTTACTACTGACCTAAGTGAAGATGTGGCAGATATCCACGTTACTCCTTTTCTTTCCACATTTTCCGAGTGAAACGAAGGCGGTCCCAATGCTTCAATCTTCTTCTTCTTGGGGTATTAAAGCCAACACTTGTTGTTGGCACAGGCCTTTCCCTTGGTTGGCCCGTAGACCAATGCTTCAATCTATTTATGTATATTTATATACAAGAAAATTGTGCTTGAAACAAATGAAGCGGGCATTTCATGAACCCAATATAAGATACAGAGAAGAAAAGTACTTGTGGGTTTTTAAAAAGAAAGAGCCCGTGTTTGGCCAAACCATACTATTGAATCAATTTTCAAAAATAATAACAAAGTGGAATCACTCATCAATTATTTTCAAACTGCATTTTTTTAAAGATTGTTTACATAAAAGCATTGCCTATCACAAAAACTCACCAGTCATCGTGAGGACACTTTCAATGGAAGTTTCACCCAATGTGTTAATAAGTATAGTTTTGAGACCTTTTGAGGGGTACGACTAGTTGGGCGATCGAGTCCTATAGTATCTACCCTAAAAACCACCTGCATAATCCACTTCTTGTGATATTCTTAAACTTCGTTCGCTCATTCGTTATACATTGCCGGCGGAGTGTTTCTTAACGGATTTTGAGCGAAGCGAAAAATCTATTTTTGGGTGAAAGAGCCATATCGTCCTGATGGAAGTTCCTTCATTAGTAGCTTCCTAAGTTATACGTGTCTACAGTGATATATCCCAGAGAATTTACCGAAGGTATCCAGAATTCTAACTCCTGGAGCGAGTATCCCTTAAATTTCTCCAAGAGATATAGCGTAAGGACGTAACTTGACACATCTCGTAGCTATTTACACCCCAAATAGCTTTTCACTTCGAGAGGAAAAGTGGCAAGAAAATAAGAGAGTCGTTCAAGAGGTAAAAGTATTCGACTCTCCTAATGTACTGTCAATAGTTCGGCCATCCTCTTAATCTGTTTACATCAATAGTGTGTGTGCCTCGACATCTCTCATATAATTCACTGTGATATTCTTAGGCCATATAATTGTTTTACCAAGGAAGGTCATACTGAAGTGTTTAGAAGTTTCGAGGCTTTGTCTGC
Source organism: Palaemon carinicauda (assembly GCF_036898095.1). Taxonomy (NCBI): domain Eukaryota; kingdom Metazoa; phylum Arthropoda; class Malacostraca; order Decapoda; family Palaemonidae; genus Palaemon; species Palaemon carinicauda. The sequence goes on along the minus strand of NC_090767.1, from coordinate 60,359,788 downwards.
GGTGTTTACTACTTTGGGAACCCACGTTGCTTGTTGGGGAACACCGCCAAACCCAATGTTCCCCACCTAACCTAACCTATACTCTGTCAAATTTACGAAGATCGAGCTGTACTTCTTAATAAAAACACACGGCATATTTCGAAAATAAAGAGAAACTGATGTCATTTGATGGTTACAATGAATGCAATTACTTTAGATGTAAAATGTTAGTGATATAAAAACTCAGTTTTTAAAATTTATAGTTTATGTTTATTCAGTCGTACTGTAAAGAAAAGTGGCGCAAACGTTGCCACTTTTCCGATGTAATTTCTCAGGTCAGCGATGGTCATTTATTAATCAGCTTTCATCAAGAAATAGTCCCTGAAGGCAGGTTCTGATAGGAACCAACGGCAACGATAAGTAGCTTCAGCTCCGCACCCAGATGTATTAGAGAACGGATTTTGAGCGAAGCGAAAAATCTATTTTTGGGTGAGATAGCCATGACGTCCTGATGGAAGGATCCTTCAGTAGCTTCCTAGGGTATATTTAACTACAGTGGATATTCCCAGAGAATTAAACTAAAGGTTATCACAGAATTCTAACTTCTGGTGCGAGTACCCTAAAGGTTTCCCTCTAGGATATCGTATATCAACAGGGGACGCATGTATTAACACGCCACATAGCTATCTGTACCCCAAAACTTACAAACGCTGCAACAGAGATGTCCCAAAAGGGTACAGAGTCTGTCAAAGGAGACAAACGTAAGAGTCATAAACTATTTGTGAGACAGAATGATCAAGTGTCATATTTGAACAAAGGTTCTCTTGGAATTTGCTACCAAATCTATTACCATGTTAAATAATTGCATTGAGTAATGCATCTCATTATTCAGCAAGATTAGATAAAACTCCCACTGCATCAAACAAGGCAAAAATAAAGGAATGACGCATAAAGAGGCATCGTTTTGTATTACCCCTATAGTGGCTTTTTTGGGCTCAAGCCATGACGTCCTGATGGAAGGTTCCTTCAGTAGCTCCCTAGGAAGCTACTGAAGGAACCTTCCATCAGGACGTCATGGCTATCTCGCCCAAAAATAGATTTTTCGCTTCGCTCAAAATCCATTTTTGGGTCTCAGTCAGGTTTGTTTATTGTTAGGATGGGAGTTCTGGTCCAGGCTAGATAGTACTTCTTCTGAATATGTTCATTTGCTCCGTCTTTTAGTGTGGACGTGCATCTCATGACTGCCAGTCTTGCATTTGATTTTTCTTTGAGGTACTTGATTTCCTCCTTGAAGGTAATCCGTTTGTCCATGACATCTCCTAGGTACGGGTAGGTATCCACCCATTCTAGGGGTTCCATTCCTATGGTGAGTGGTCGTAAGGGATTTGGGGCTCTTGTCATAGTTTATGTTCCCTTTGATGAAGGAATTATCTAAATGGAAGACAGCCTGTGAATAGTGGTTTTCACACGCCCCTGTTGTATACACGACACCCACAAGGTGCTCGCGCGAGGGTAGTAACCTCTGCATTCCATGCTTTTATCTTTCTCGGGTATATTTGGAAGATTTATTTCAGAAAAGTGTAAAGAAGGACCCTTTTCACCGGCCATCACAGGTCTCTTTCCAGAAATAGATTTTTCAATATTAAACTTACCCGATAATCATGTAGCTGTCAACTCCGTTGCCCGACAGAATTCTACGGGAGGGATACGCCAGCTATCACTATACTAGAAGGGGGTGTACTCACAAGCGCCACCTGTGGCCAGGTACTACAGTACTTGTTGTTGACGCCACCTCACTTTTTCCTCTGTCGTGCTTCCGGCAAGACGTTCTTGGATACGCTTATGATTTTGGAGTATTGTTCACGGTTTGGTGAAGTATTTCTCTAAAATTTGCAGCTATTCGCTATACTGGAAACTTCTATATTAGCTTAGTTAGCTTTTGGAATTAATTTGATTAATTATGGTGACGAAGAGAGTATGAACTCTCTTTCACCTTTAAATGGCCGACCCTTCCCTTAGACGGAAGTGTTGGTGTCTAAGAGAGTATAGACTCTCTTTCTTAATTTTGCTTAACAAAAGTTATAGATTTATTTTATATCTCTCCGCCTCTTATAGGCCTCTTCGATTAACTTCCTTTTATTATAAACTTATTAAAATTAATTTTTATATTTGTTTATATTCGACCTTCCTAATAGTAGGCGGTCTTTTCTTGGTACCGAAGTTAATTAACATTGAGCCCGTCATTTCGGTTTTACCTGTTAACATATTATGCTATTTTAATGTCTTTGAAAGAATTTCTTTGATAGTCTCGTACTGTTTTCAAAGTTGAACTAACGTTTTGTTTTGTCTCTGCAGTTGTTGACGTTCAGAACGTTCAACTTGCGCTCTATCGTTACGATAGAGAAAGAATTTTCACGGTTTCACGTTGCAGTAAGAGTAACCGTGTCTAGCGTTTTGTTCATTCTTTCTTAACTTAATGGTTTTAATCCTAATAAAGGAACTTTTCATTGGGAAATATTTCAGTTTTTTCCTTTAACAATAATATGTTTTAACGATATATATGATTGGGCTCTTCTCTCAGGTTCTAAGTCAAGAGAGAGAGAGAGAGAGAGAGAGATAGAGACGGAGGGAGAAAGAGACGGAGGGAGAAAGAGGAGGATAAACGTTTCATTCAAGCGAGTAACGTTGTTATCGTTTTTGCTCTTCTCCCTAGTCTCTTTAGGGGAAGAAGGTAAACGTTTCTAGAGTGATCTAGTGTTTAGTCTCTTTCCAGCCACTGAATTATTTATCTTTCATTAGATTTTTCTGTTACATTGTAATTCTGTTTTCGCAATTACTAACTTTTGAGAAAGGATAGAATTGCGTGTTTCAGGTACAAACCACTTAAAGTTTCGAGTTCAGTGAAATAAGTGCAAACAGAAAATCAAAGTGATAAGTGATTAGCGCAAAGTGTGTCAGTGTTGTGCGTGAGGGTACTTCTGTGCGCGCCAGTCGTCCTCCCAGTCCGGGACCTCTTGCAAGCTCCCAAGCCCAGGGGAGAAGCAATGTCGAAGGGCAAAAGGGTTCAGCAGGCCTTGATCGGCGCACAGAAGTATCCTCGGTGGTTGCGGGCGTGTCTTACCGAGACCGTCACTCCCACCCGCAGACGATTGAGCCCTTATTTTGCTCGTCTGCAGAAGAAATTTAGGGGAGAAAACGCTGGTCTCAGGTCTCAAGACCTCTTAAACGTAAAGTCCAGACCTATGCCAGACGTACGAAGTTAGAGTTCAACAACCCGGATGCAGTCATTGGGTTAGCTCTGACTCGCCGCAGTCATCAGTTGAATGCACTCCGCCTAAGAGGAGTAAGGTTCTGCCGCAACAGATCTCTGCTGTTAAGGCTTTACCTCAGCAGACCTTAGTGTCTGCCGACCCCAAGTTGACTCTACTGCAGTCCATGCAGTCACAACTTTCGGTCTTGATGCGTGAGTGTCGGGCTGAGAAGGTTGCGCCTCCGCCTGCGCTCGCTCCGCCTGCGCTCGCTCCGCCTGCGCTCCCTCCGCCTGCGCTCGCTCCGCCTGCGCTCGCTCCGCCTGCGCTCGCTCCGCCTGACCGCAGTACCGCCTGCCAGGCGTACGATGTTGAGCCACGTTATGAGTTTACTGATCCCAGTGGTGTGCAGCTCCCTCCGCCTTCCTTAAGGCAACCTCAGCAATGGGAACAGGAGGCTTATACCTCTCTTCCTCCCCTTCCACTTGCTGTTCCACCAGTGAGGCAACACTCGCTTGAGGTACAACAACCTCTCCCATCCATGAGTCAGTCTCCTCAGCTCTCGCTGCAGCGAGCTCAACCCTCCTCAAGGCAAGCACCTCAACACCTTAGCCTTGCGCCTCAGGAGCCTCAACTTGCGAGACTTTTACTGCGTTCTGCGCAGCCACTACCTTTTCGCTCTCAGCTCACACCGCAGGAACCTCAACTCGTTCCTCAGGAACTTGCTACTGCGCATCCGCCAACCACTCAGCAAGCGCAACCCTTGAGTTCAGCCACTCATGCCAGGAGTCAGCCTCCTCCACCCATGCGCCTACCTTCTGCTACTTCCTTTGATCAGCCTTTGCAGACTGAGCCTCAGGTGTTCCCTCAACAGAGTCTTGAAGAGGAAACCACAACTATTGTTGTTCCAGCTCGTTCTGACTCTGCTGTTCAGCATACCTTACCTCCATTTTCAAACATTATGATAATGGAGGTTATTTGTATTACTTATAAAAATATATTTGTATTCCTTGCAATATATTTTTAACAATATCGCAAAATATGGCAAAAATATGAATCATGAGTTATGAATGTAAGGTAAATATTATGTTGATATTAAAACCCCATGCAAGCATGCATAAAGCACTCTAGCACTGGTCATGGAATTTCTGAGAAATGTTAAACGCCATGCACACGCTCTGCTTACCTTACAGCATGCTCTACATACAGCATGCTCTACATACAGCATGCTCTGCTTACAGCATGCTCTGCTTACAGCATGCTCTGCATACAACATGCTCTGCATTCAGCATGCTCTGCATACAACATGCTCTACATACAGCATGCTCTGCATACAGCATGCTCTGCATACAACATGCTCTGCATACAGCATGCTCTGCATTCAGCATGCTCTGCATACAACATGCTCTGCATACAGCATGCTCTGCATTCAGCATGCTCTGCATACAACATGCTCTACATACAGCATGCTCTGCATACAGCATACTCTGCATACAACATGCTCTGCATACCTTACCGCATGCTTCTCAGTCACACATCTTTGGTTGTTGCCAACTCACTAGACTGTCAAGCAGTTTCATAACGTTGCCTTCTAGTCTGCTGCTTTTGCACCAGTGAAACCCTCACTGAGAGAACTTAGCTTTTCTAGGATATGGTCCCTGTAGATGAGAAAGTTCTTTTCTCCCTCCTTCTGATATTCCCTTGAGGACTCTGTCATTTGGAGGGAGCCTTTAGCTGCGTAGCCTCCTATGGACTTTTATTTAAGCATAACATGCTTCCAGGGAAGGTAATGGTTCCACTTCAGTCGCTAATCCCGTCTGTTACCACACCTGCTCCCATAGACCTTGAGCTGTGTTGCAAGACATGCAGTCCAAGCTTAGTCCTTGTTAGAGGATTTTTTGTTTACGGAGTCAATGTGTCACGGGGAAGACGTTCAACAACCAGCAGAAGTGACTTGTTGTGACGCAGTGCGGCAACCTCAGCAACCCGATAAGGAGTTGTCTGTACGACCCAGACAGTCTAGACAGATTCGGGTTGTCACTGTACTTCCTCGCTTGCCCATGGTTGACAGTTCACAGACTGTGCAGCAGTACCATGATCTTGTGTCCGGCTCCGTCAGACGACTGGCTTTTAAGAGCTCCCACAAGTCGTCGCTGTCTGGAGATTTTCAAATGGACTATGGATCTGACCAAGGAACTGGGCCTCCTGGTCAATTTTGAGGAGTCTCAGCTCGTCCCATCTCAGACCATTGTCTCCTTGGGTATGGATCTTCAGAGTCAAGCTTTTCGGGCTTTTCCGTCGGCCCCAAGGATCTTCCAAGCCCTAGAATGCATCCAGAGCATGCTGAGAAGGAACCGATGCTCAGTCAGGTAGTGGATGAGTCTAACAGGGACACTTTCATCGCTGGCCCTGTTCATCGTGTTAGGGAGACTCCACCTCCCCCCCCTTCAGTATCATCTAGCTGCTCACTGGATAAAGGACATGACGCTAGAGACGGTCTCAGTTCCTGTTTCCGAAGAGAGGAGGTCTTCTCTCGCGTGGTGTAAGAACAGCTTTCTTCTCAAGGAAGTCTACCTTTGGCTGTTCAGAAACACGACCGCCGTCTCCTCTCGGACGCATCAGACACGGGCTGGGGTGCGACCTTGGACGGACAAGAATGCTCGGGAACATGGAATCAGGAGCAAAGGACACTTCACATCAATTGCAAGGAGTTGTTGGCGGTTATTCTGGCCTTGATAAACTTCAAGTCCCTCCAGCTTAACAAAGTGGTGGAGGTGGACTCTGACAACACCACAGCCCTGGCTTACATCTTCAAGCAGGGAGGGACTCTTTCGTGGAAGTTGTTCTAGATCGCAAGGGACCTACTCATCTGGTCTAAAGATCGAAAGCTAACTGGTAACGAGGTTCATTCAGGGCGGTATGAATGTCATGGCAGATCACCTCAGCCGGAAGGGTCAGGTCATCCCCACAGAGTGGACCCTTCTCAAGAATGTTTGCAGCAGACTTTGGGCCCTGTGGGGTCAGCCAACCATAGATCTGTTCGCTACCTCGATAACCTAGAGACTCCTGTTGTATTGTTCTCCGATTCCAGACCCAGCAGCAGTTCACGTGGATGCTTTTCTGCTGGATTGGTTCCATCTCGACCTGTATGCATTCCCGCCGTTCAAGATTGTCAACAGGGTACTTCAGAAGTTCTCCTCTCACAAAGGGACACGGCTGACGTTGGTTGGCTCCGCTCTGGCCCGCGAGAGAATGGTTCTTAGAGGTACTGCAATGGCTGGTCGACATTCCCAGGACTCTTCCTCTAGGAGTGAACCTTCTAAGTCTACCTCACGTAAAGAAGGTACACCCAATCCTCCACGCTCTTCGTCTGACTGCCTTCAGACTTTCGAAAGACTCTCAAGAGCTAGGGGCTTTTCGAAGGAGGCAGCCAGAGCGATTGCCAAAGCAAGGAGAACATCCACTCTCAGAATCTATCAGTCTCAAGGGGAAGTCTTCCGTAGCTGGTACAAGACCAATGCAGTTTCCTCAACCAGTACCACTGTAACCCAGATTGCTGACTTCCTGTTATATCTAAGGAAAGTAAGATCCCTTTCAGCTCCTACGATCAAGGGTTACAGAAGTATGTTGGCAGCGGTTTTCCGCCACAGAGGCTTGGATCTTTCCACCAACAAAGATCTACAGGACCTCCCTAGGTCTTTTGAGACCTCAAAGGAACGTCGGTTGTCCACTCCAGGCTGGAATCTAGACGTGGTCCTAAGGTTCCTTATGTCATCAAGATTTGAACCTCTCCAATCAGCCTCTTTTTAGGACCTCACATTAAAAACTCTTTTCCTCGTGTGCTTGACAACAGCTAAAAGAGTAAGTGAGATCCACGCCTTCAGCAGGATCATTGTTTTCACATCTGAAACGGCTACATGTTCCTTGCAGCTCGGTTTTTGGTAAACGAGCTTCCTTCACGTCCTTGGCCTAAGTCGTTCGAGATCCCAAGCCTGTCCAACTTGGTGGGGAATGAACTGAAGAGAGTACTTTGCCCAGTTAGAGCTCTTAGGTACTATCTAAAAAGGTCTTAACCTTTACAAGGACAATCAGAAGCCTTATAGTGTGCTATCAAGAAACCTTCTTTTCCAAGTTCTAAGAACTCAGTTTCTTACTATTCAGGCTTCTGATTAGAGAAACACATTCTCATCTGAAGGAAGAAGACCTTGCTTTGCTGAAGGTAAGGACACATGAAGTGGGAGCTGTGGCTACTTCAGTGGCCTTCAAACAGAGCCATTCTCTGCAGAGTGTTATGGATGCAACCTATTGGAGAAGCAAGTCAGTGTTCGCATCATTCTATCTCAAAGATGTCCAGTCTCTTTACGAGTACTGCTACACCCTGGGACCATTCGTAGCAACGAATGCAGTAGTAGGCGAGGGCTCAGCCACTACATTCCCATAATCCCATAACCTTTTAACCTTTCTCTTGAATACTTTTTATGGGTTGTACGGTCGGCTAAGAAGCCTTCCACATCCTTGTTGATTTGGCGGGTGGTCAATTCTTTCTTGAGAAGCGCCGAGGTTAAAGGTTGTGATGAGGTCCTTTAGTATGGGTTGCAGCCCTGTATACTTTAGCACCTTTGAGTTGATTCAGCCTTCCAAGAGGAACGCTGCGCTCAGTAAGGAAGACGATCTTATTAAAGGCAGAGTAACGGTTCAAGTCGACTTCCTTACCAGGTACTTATTATTTCATTGTTATTGTGGATAACTGATTATATGAAATACGGGATACTTAGCTATCCTTTAGTCTTGTACACTGGTTTTTCACCCACCCCCCTGGGTGTGAATCAGCTACATGATTATCGGGTAAGTTTAATATTGAAAAATGTTATTTTCATTAGTAAAATAAATTTTTGAATATACTTACCCGATAATCATGATTTAATTGACCCACCCTTCCTCCCCATAGAGAACCAGTGGACCGAGGAAAAAGTGAGGTGGCGTCAACAACAAGTACTGTAGTACCTGGCCACAGGTGGCGCTTGTGAGTACACCCCCTTCTAGTATAGTGATAGCTGGCGTATCCCTCCCGTAGAATTCTGTCGGGCAACGGAGTTGACAGCTACATGATTATCGGGTAAGTATATTCAAAAATTTATTTTACTAATGAAAATAACATTTTTCCTTCGTCAAAATCCCTTATTTAGACCCACCTCATTTGACTTTTAGGCTGATGTCATTCAGTGCCCTCTACAATCTTACCAGCTAAAGGGTTCCTGAACTTCCTGGTTCCTTATCGCCCACTCCGCAGAATTAGCGGGCACTCTATCACTTTATGGATAGGTGCTAAGCTTGTAGGCCTATTATTATGACTGAATTTAAGGTTATGTGAAGATATAGTAGTGTTATTAGGAGCAGAACTTGAATCTGTACTCCACAAAATTCGAGCTTATGTAATAATTGTTATTGTATGCTAAGGAAAGTTTAGTACTCAGAATGATATTCATAACTACAAAAGAAGGAAACAAGAATAGAATGTAATCTGAATTTTTTCATAAATTCAATTTTAGAAGCATCAAATAGGTAGTATTTCATATATATTTTTATTCATTAATATCAAAATTAATGCTTCTAGCTTCAGAGTATTTCTTCTCTCAATAATGGTAGATTAAGATCGTTTATCAGTTGAAGAGAGCCTACGACCAGAGCTGCTCTCGACAATGGTAGACGAGATCCTCCAACAGTTTGATATAAAAGTTATTATTACATTTATTGAATTTATTATTTTAATTACTGATGAATATATCCTTAAAAAACTCCAGTTCCTGGAGCCTTTGTATATCGGCGGCCAGCTCCTCACGCGTTCATTAAAAATGGACATCAACTAACCTAAAGTTTCCCCCCCTAACCTAACCTACAAGCCGTGTCCTTACCTAAGGGGGGGGGGGGATAACGCCCCCCTGCGACCTCCCTTACACTGCCGTATTCTAAGTTTTGGCATAATAATTCATACAGGTGGTCGCTATCATACATACACGTCCAGTTCCGTATGATTTTAAAGGCTATAGTAGGATAATTGCGGATTTTGGTATCTACGTATATGTTGAATGCTTTTAAACTATTAGTTACAGCTGGAAATCTAACTGCTTTTTAATGTGTTAAAAGGAGTCAAGCAACATTATTTAGCAGTAATAAAGATAATACTTAATAATAGGTCTCATCATTATGCCAGAATGCACTGTTTCCTCTTTAAGAGGGGTTTTTTATATATATTGATTTCTTGGGAAGAACTACTTTGTCTCATGTTAGTCAAGTCGTGCGACTTAAGCCAGTCCTCAGTGACCCTAAATTTCTCTCATCCTATTTCTATTATAATTGATTTTTGGGCTCAAGCCATGACGTCCTGATGGAAGGTTCCTTCAGTAGCTTCCTTGGGTATATTTAACTACAGGCAAAACAGGACGTCATGGCTATCTCACCCAAAAATAGATTTTTCGTTTCGCTCAAAATCCGTTTATTACTCAATCCCTCCACCAAAAACTTAACGAGTAAACTTAATGTTCCCCGTACGCCTGGATCAGATGGCGAGCCCCATACACCGTTGACGACTTCTGCTAAATTATTTAAGGAGAATTCTGTTGACGACCTAGGAACAAAAGAGTACCCCTCTACTAACGTTTCATAACCAATTATGTTGGGTAACACAGGAAAACTATGATTCCTTCATGTTACCCAAATTCCAATAGATACTGATTATGATAAGCTATGTAAAGCATTTTTGGGCTCAAGCCATGTCGTCCTGATGGAAGGTTCCTTCAGTAGCTTCCTAGGGTATATTTATAGTTAAATATACCCTAGGAAGCTACTGAAGGAACCTTCCATCAGGACGACATGGCTATCTCACTCAAAAATAGATTTTTTGCTTCGCTCAAAATCCGTTTTAAATGCTATTGTAGGATAAAAGAAATAAGAATGAAACTTGAAATTGAAAAATAGCATTCATGGATATCTTATAATAATCATGAAGAAGCATTTAATATGAAACATCAGTGATATGAAAATTAAATGTCATGAGTGCCCGTTGTGATAAGATACCAAAGGATGAGGACGGACGTGACGTCATTTAGCAATGGCGCCCGTTTGTTTACGTCTCGAGTACCAAAAGCAGCCACGGATGAGAGTAACTTTGGAACGGCTCCTCAGTTACTCAGCCACCTTTCCATATCGAAGTGTTAACTCTGTATGGGGTGTAGATAGCTATGTGGCATGTTAATACATGCGTCCCCTGTTGATATACGATATCCTAGAGGGAAACCTTTAGGGTACTCGCACCAGAAGTTAGAATTCTGTGATAACCTTTAGTTTAATTCTCTGGGAATATCCACGTTAGTTAAATATACCCTAGGAAGCTACTGAAGGAACCTTCCATCAGGACGTCATGGCTTGAGCCCAAAAAAGATACCAAATGATTTGGATGTGTAGAGCCTCGCCGACTGGTTTGAAAAAGATGTTGATTTAACTATGCCTTCCCCGAGAAAGCCAAATCCACCAGTGTGGCTTGTTGCCGAGCCTAAAAGGAGCACTGGGAATTATTTTAAAATTTGCAAACTAGTTCAGAAAAAGGTAGGAATCATTGCACTAGGTGATATATCTCGCTTTGGTAAGAGATAGCTTCCTAGTCCATGCCTGATCGTGCACACAATCAGTAATACTGTCTAACTTCAAGACAAGTAGTGATGATGATATGTTAGATGTCAAACCCCACCTAGATTTTAATTACGGAAGGGGAGCAGTCTTCAATAAAGACCTGTATGAATTTACTGAAGAGGAAATACTGGCCATGTGTCCATGAACAGTGTGGGAAGTTCATAAGGTTCCTGGGACGTCAATGATTCTTCTTACTTTCCAGGATACCGATGTGTCTTCTCACATCGTTATTGAAAACTTAAGAATTGGACAGGATGGTAGCTTCCACAGTAGTATGCCACTGTACAAACAAGTTTCCTGGACCAGGGTTCGACTCCCGGCCGGTCAGAAGCTGTTTGTGTGATTTCGCCAGGGGCTGTGATTCCGAGGTCGTTGAGAGATTCCAGACATTAATGTATGAAAATTATATGGATTATTTGAATATGAAAAACACGTCTAAATGCAAAATTTATCATCGGGGGTAGATAGATAAATAGAATGCTAACTTCCATAGCTAGGAGGGTAGATAAATGGATGGTGAGTTGAATAGGATACCCAGCACTTATTTAGATATCATAATGAGGTGATGTAGAAATGAGTTATGAGGTGTCATCAGGAGCAGACCTTAGTCTGTACTCCACAAAAAACGTCATGTTTGAGAGAAAATATGCCGCCTTCGGTGGAAAGTGAACGACTGATTACAAAGATATATTTAAATACTAGAGGGAGAAACAAGAATACAATATATTCTGAATTTCTTATTAAGTGTAATTATAAAAGCATTAAATAGGTAGTATTTCATATTTGTTTTTTATTTAATGTTACGAAAAAGTGAATAGATATTGAAAAGTTGTTTGAAATAATAATGAACATTTATATACGTAGCCATGTTAGCATTTGGAGTAATTTACATGAGTGTTATATGACACTGACAAATATTTCAAAATTTTTTTCTTAAGAATGGAAGTTTGGCAATACACTTGAATGAATTTTTCCTGACCAAAACCCTCATGGTCGTTTGATTTGAGTATTGTATACAGACAACCCAGGCTTCACTGCATGCTGTACCAACCGTGTGTCACACGATCGTACATAGTTCATTTTGTGTATATATTGCTTTTATCTTCGCTCTCCCCTCGCACTAAAAAGAACCTGAAAAAACATGTCTGTTTTTCTCATCGGTAACGGTGTTGGCTTTGAACAGGAAATTTCCTGTTGCCTTGAGCTTTTGTATATAAAGGAGAGTGTTCTATAATAAACTCACTCAGTTGCTTTCATCCTGTCTTGCAGTCACCACCTTCTCTCGGCCCGTAACAATGCATAGAAAATGGGAATTTCCTTCTCATTTTGAGCGGATTTCTGTACATATTGGGCTGCCGAATTTCATCCTGTTTTTGAGTCACCACCTTCTCTCGGCCCGTCACAATGCATAGAAAATGGGAATTTCCTTCTCAAAACTCATTTTGAGCGGATTTCTGTGTATATTAGGCTGCCGAATTTGATACATTTAATATTTTCACTATATTCACCTTCTTCACTCTGATGTCAGCTTGCCAACACAAAAATAATTGAGCCACATAACACATACGCTGGGATACGAGAGAGTGCGTCCACCACCAACACACCAACACAGACCAAACAGTTGACTGATTCCCCAACAAACGCCCTCACTATCAACAACACGTGACCTGACGTCACTGTTACGTCACGTAAACAAGTCGTTTCTAAACTAATTATCGCTCTACTACCTATTTACTTATTATAAAAAATCTCTCGGTGTTTTTCTCACAATCTTCTTTATATATCTGTATATGAACCCTTTCTAATAATACTGTACTTCTTCACTTAATCTTTTAACTATCATACTGTACTATTCTAAATTCTCTTACTTTGAATAAAGTATCAAAATAAATCCTCTAACTAATCCGAATTAACATTACTAAATTACCCACTGGTGTTAGCCGGGCCATAGCTCACTTCACTTGTAATTTTAACATTATTCCACTGCTCTTGTCTGGCAAGCGTACTCGATCGTGCTTCTCACGCCAACCGTGTGGGCGAGTATTGACGTGCTAAGGAAATTTATGTCGGTACAGGCTAGACATACTGCTGTATTTTTCCTTTATTTTAAATAATTAATCACTTAATTGTGAACAGGTTTGTGCTCAGCTGTGATTCGCTTCACTCACGTTTTGAAAAAGATTGAAAGTTCAAGACTGACGATGTGGAGTGGAGTTAATGTTCAGGGAATGTAACTCACAGCAGATAAAATACTGTACATAAAATAAAGTACTGTAATGTATAAATACTGTAATATAAATACAGTATTTAATACAATACGTATACTGTATGTACATTTACATACATAAATAATATATAAATATTTAAATAGTGTAAGTTTACATGTACATACATATGTAGATATAAATAGTGTACGTGTGTATTCTGTAGATATGTTTTTAGAACTCATTTATTCTTATAACCAGATACGTAACTCGCCTCTAACAATGACGATGATCTTGATAAATGACGATGAAACACCTGTGCAGTATGATGGAGGTGAAGAAGATGAAGATGATTTACCGCACAGGTTAAACAGAGCTCTACTGCTCCTCAGGTGACGCCTCATCGTCAGTTGATAGAGGCGGCGGATCATCAACGACAGCTTCCGATAGAGCTGGACAAACTGCAAGAGGCGGCGTAGTGGCTCGGTTAATACGGTTACTAAATTCGATGGCTCTGACTATATTATCGTTGATTTCTTGCACCCTCTGTTGCAGACCCTGTGCACATGTTGCAGAGCTCTTGCAGGTTGTCCAAGGTAAGGTCACGTTCTTCAGCTTCGTTGTCATCGCCGACATTGGCTGCCTCTTCTTCTTCCTCACTCGCTGATCTTGTCATTTCGACAAGGTCCTCGTTGGTTAGGGGCTCCGAGTGGCACTCGATCAGTGAGTTGACGTCATCCATCGTCATGTCAGAGGAACCTTTGTTGGCTACTAACCGTGCCAGCCTTACAGCCTTATCTACGGCGGAGTGGTGAACTTCGTCTGGCGTACATCCCTCATAGCTCATAGTCAAGAACAATGTTTGGCAACAATTTTCTCCAACTTGTATTCAATGTTTGCTGTTTCATCTCATTAAGAGCTTTCTGAATGTTGGCCAGGCACGTTACAATGTTATATTCCCGCCAATATCTCTTGAGGCTGAAGTCCTCGTCGCCTTCGTTGATGGAGGAGATGAGGCCCTCCAGCGTGGACCTCGTGTAGAGGGCCTTGAAGGCCCGAATGACCCTTTGATCCGTTGGTGGTAAGTGGTGTTGGGGGGCAGGAACTCCACTTGGACCCATCATAATGCAGATCCGTTGCATGTCCTCCTCCACAGTCCATCAAGAGGAGGACCTTAAAGGGCAACCCATTCTCCGCGAGGTACAGCTTCACCTGTGGGATAAAGCAATTCACGAACTATTCGATTGTGAAGGCTTTGGTTATCCATGCCCTTTTATTACTCCTCCAATAGACGGGCAGCAAGGCTTTGTTTTTGTTTTTTAAAGCCCGAGGATTCATGGACTTGTAATTTAGGGCGGACTTGAGCATGAAGCTCGCGGCATTCCCACACACGAGGAGAGTGACCAATCTTTGTGGGCCTTGAACCCTGGCTTCTTTACTTCGTCCTTGTAAAGGAACGTCTGGGACGGCATCCTCTTCCAGAAGAGGCCAGTCTCATCCATATAGAACACCTGCTCCGCGAGATAGCCACCGTCTTTAATTAATTTCGGGAACTCCTCCTTGATGTAACGAAGAGCTGCCTCGTGGTCTGCCGAGGTGGCCTCCCCATACATAGGAACGCTGCGAAGGCCAAACCTCCTCTTGAAACCAGCCCTTTGCTGGCAACAAAACCCCGTTTTTCTCGTGGGGCAGGATGATCATCTTTGTTATTATCATCACCTTCGACGTCTTCGTTCGATTTTCCTTCAGGAACTAGGCTATCATACAGGGTTTTGGCTTTTTCCTGACAGTCCTATATCCACATTGATAACGCATTCTCCATTTGCACAATCGTCATATTACGAGGAGTCACAACGCGATTAGTGTCTTGGAAAACGTTATTGAGGCAGTTTTACTTATTTTCATTTCATCTTTTTTTACGTAGTGAACCGTCTATTCTTACACTCCGTAAATGTGGGCAACAGACATATAGCTTCTGCATGCCTTAAGCATGTCCAGTAATTTCACTTTCCCCTTCACCGTCATCATTTTTCTCCTCTTCTTGGGTTCACTAGAGGATGTAGAGGGTAGAGGATGTTTAGGAGCCATTTTCAAGGGCGTCACAAGCACTATTTTACACTAAAAAAGCACAAGAAAACAGCTAAAAGTTCCACGCGGCAAGACTAAGCAGCACAAGCGAAGCGAGAGAGAACAATGAATGCGGTCTCCCTTTGCGGGACGCACGGCAGGGAGAGATGCTGGGTAAAGCATCTTGGCAGTTCAGCCAATCAGCTTGCAAGATTCTGGAGCCAGGATGGCCAGCGAATCAGAGTGGTGGATTTTGAGTAGCGAGCCATCTCCGTATTGATACCTGATGTTCTACTGTACTCTCCCTGCCTTCTGCTAGCGCCCGGTGTGACAGTCTGAACGATCCACCGGTTTAAGAATTCTCCTTGATAATCTGCGCATGCGCGAACATTACCGTTTGCCAGTGCATACGAGGTTGATGTTTTATTTTCCTGTAATGTTAGCGTGCGCAGCTCAACATTACCGCTTGCCAGTACATATGAGCTTGTTGTTTTATTTTCATGCGAGCGAAGCGAGCTAATGGCGGAAAAGAACCATTATACATTGTCAAGGAGAATTCTGAGACCGGGGGATCGTTCAGACCGTCACACCGGATAACCTTTGCACTATTTTTTCTAATTTGTCCTTTCTGTTCAGTATTAATGAGGGAGGGATTTCTGGTATATGCCATTGCGCACATCGGTGAAGCTATAGGTGTTCACTGTGAGTTGATGCATAAGTATCATCAAGAGCAGAACTCAATCCGACTCCACAAAAAGTGATAAATAACTTTGTTTTCGCAACGACAGGATAGTAAAGTTTAGTACCAATTAGAGTTATATATTTAAATACGAGACAAGGAAACAAACGTACAATATATTTTATGTTTCTTCTTGAATATGATTTGAAAAATGTTACATAGGTAGAATTTCATATATATTTCTTATTGAAAATTCAGATATATTTGTTAAATATGAAAAATTAGACAAATACTCGGACATATATTCTATCTTATTTCTCATCTTCTTTCTTTTAGTTTTTTATAGTTTATATATGAAAGATTTATTTTATTGTTACTTTTCTTAAAATAGTCTATTTTAATTGTTCGTTCTCTTATAGTTTATTCATTTCCTTATTTATTTTCTTACTCTTGGATAACTAACCCTCTAAGTATTGCCTATTATTGTTTTAATTGTGTTTCTATCATAGTATAGTTTTTCAAATCTAGTAATAGTGTTAAAACGCTCACTGATGCTGTAGTGTATATTAATTTAATATACCTGTACTGCTATCACTACAGTAAAGGTTAACTGTACCGTACCGTGTTTCCTGTTTTCCTTCGGACGACTTCGACTCGCCGCAAACGTAGATAACATTTACAATAAATAGACTAGCTGTAAATCTATACAGTACAATATGTATACAGTACAATTTTAAGATTATCTAAGGCTATAGAGTCACTCTGCTTCCATGGCTAGCAGCCTCCCGTAGACGCCAAGAAGAAAAGGTAATTCACGGACTTGATCATATCCGGTGTGACGGTCTGAACGATCCCTCGGTCTCGGAATTCTCCTTGATAATCTGGGCATGCGCGGACATTACCGTTTGCCAGTGCATACGAGGTTGATGTTTTATTTTCCTGTAATGTTAGCGTGCGCAGCTCAACATTACCGTTTGCCAGTGCATACGAGGTTGATGTTTTATTTTCCTGTAATGTTAGCGTGCGCAGCTCAACATTACCGTTTGCCAGTGCATACGAGGTTGATGTTTTATTTTCCTGTAATGTTAGCATGCGCAGCTCAACGTTACCGCTTGCCAGTACATACGAGCTTGATGTTTTATTTTCATGCGAGCGAAGCGAGCTAATGGCGGAAAAGAACCATTATACAATGTCAAGGAGAATTCTGAGACCGGGGGATCGTTCAAACCGTCACACCGGCGCTAAGACTTTGCACCAAGCTCCCACTAGACATCTTTAGAAAGACTGAAGAGATTATTAAGGCTTTCAAGAGGAACCTTCAGAAGCCTTTTTTTCTAAGTGCTTCTATAATATCAATTTGACAATTTATGAGGAATGCACTATGTAATACTCTAAATACCTAAGACTGTATACGAAAAACACAACTCGTTGGACCTGTAGAGAACAGGAAAACAGATGTTATTAAAATATTCTATTTTATTTGTTCATTACTTCTCTTGCAGTTTATTTCCTTTCGTATTGCTAGTGAGGCCCACTGTAGGCATTCGGATAGGACAATACAAACATATATTTGGAACGCCAGTTTTATATCTGAAGGTTTTTTTGTATACGGCCTACCTGTAGGTCTCTACTTAAGTAGGTGGTTGACCTGCAGGTTTTGGTTTAGTAGACAGTCTACCTGCAGGTTTTGCCTTAGTAGACAGTCTACTATTTGGGTCTACTTTAGCATGCTGTCTAATTAAAGAGTGTTACTTTATTAGACAGCCTACATGCAGGTTTCTCCTTTGGTAGATGGTCTAACCAACCTCGTTATCCCAAAGATGGAAGATCTCCGGGTCCTAGTGCAACAGTTCCGGAACAAATGCTTTTCTTGAGAGAGAGAGAGAGAGAGAGAGAGAGAGAGAGAGAGAGAGAGAGAGAGAGAGAGAGAGAGAGAGAGAGAGAGAGAGAGAGAGAGAGACCATGCTCAGTGTCCAGTGTTTCAATAATGATTTTTTTCTGGCAAACATCATGAAATTCAGAGATTTTCAGCAAAATTTTAATATCCATATTGTGTACTGACCTTACGTCTATGAGGCAAATTGTATAAAACAATACTTACAGATGGCTTCAAATTATTAGAACTAAGAAATAAATGTACACTGTAGGTTCTATTTACAGTAAGCTCCCTCTAGGCATCCGTATAAAGACTGAAGATATTTTTAAGGCTTTGAAGAGGAAACTGAAGAAGACTTTCTTGTAAGTGCTTCTATAATATGGACTTGATAATTAATGTGGAATAGGCTATGCGATACTCCAAATACCCAAGACTGTATACGACAAACGGATCCTTTAGGTCCTGTATGTAGCAGGAAAACGGCATTTGAAGTATCTTGTAGGGTTTGAAGATGAGCATTCTCAGAAAGTTTTATAACCAATAAACATTGTTTGGCCATCTGGGACATAGTCATTAACCCTTTTACCCCCAAAGGACGTACTGGTACGTTTCACAAAACTCATCCCTTTACCCCATGGACGTACCGGTACGTCCTTGCAAAAAAATGCTATAAATTGTTTTTTTTGCATATTTTTGATAATTTTTTGAGAAACTTCAGGCATTTTCCAAGAGAATGAGACCAACCTGACCTCTCTATGACAAAAATTAAGGCTGTTAGAGCAATTTAAAAAAAATATACTGCAAAATGTGCTGGGGAAAAAATAACCCCTTGGGGGTTAAGGATTGGAAATTTCCAAAGAGCCTGGGGGTAAAAGGGTTAAAGGCTCAAATTGCAGGAATCAGATGTGAATCATCTGTGTTCTGAAGCAAAATTGAAAGGTTGTGCACCACCACCACCAAGTGAAGAAAACACGACATCGTGCCACATGGTTTTACAGGTTAGAATCATTGATAATTCGGTGCTACTATAGTGTGAGGTCTACCACCATATGTCGCCTACCCAGGTGGAGGGTGAGGTCTACCGCGTGACCAGCGTCCCAGAGCCCCGCACCTAACCATCGAGCATGTGAACTGCCCAAATCCATCAAAAACGTGACCTGTCCATGTGACCTGCCCATATAAAAGGAAGAAAATTGAGCTCCTAAATCAGTTTTTCCCTCGGCCTAAAAGAGATATCATCGATATCAGCATTCTACAGTGAACCACCAGCATTATTATGTGGATCCAGTGACAGGAGCACACACAGGCAATTGAACGATCGTGGTTAGACGCTAAAACGATGATTCTGAAGAGATTAATGCGAGGTGTTGGTCGTCAGCTGTTCCAGTCTCATCTTGATCATTTTTGCTGGAAGGTGATGAGAAAAAATTCCAATGATCTATTTGTGTCATTCTTAGATGTACGAAGTGTGTATCGGTAGATTAAATGTATGGAAATGTATGATAACCTGTTTGATGTACGAAGAGTGTATTGCTAGAATAAATGTATGGAAATATATGATAACATGTTTGATGTACGAAGAGTGTATCGCTAGAATAAATGTATGGAAATATATGATAACATGTTTATTTTTAACTTTATTCCTTTTTTTTAATGTAATTCAAAATCCAATTATCTATTAAAGTAATTTCTAAGATATGTTTAAATTAAGTGTTTATTGTTTAAATTAAGTGTTTATTGCTTAAACAAGGGGCGAATAATTCAGCAGTAGACCTCATGCTATAGTACTAACAGGAGGTAGATCTCACGCTATAGTGTGGTAGACCTCACGCTATAGTAGCACCGATAATTCTTACTCATTATTATGGGAAAGAAAATTTGAAATTGAGGTAGTTTGCAAACTTTCACTGTCACTACACAGTGAACTAAAATGAAAACAATAGAAGGAATGTACTTATTAGCAATTTCTAAGAAGAAAGAGCCTGTGTGTGTCTCCATTGACTGACTCTGTAATCTTTATGACATCTTTGTTGTAGCATTTGCAATTTTTCTCTCCTACATCTGTGTGTGGAGCTAAAGCTACTTATCGTCGCGGTTGATTCCCAAGTACCTGCCTTCAGGGACTATTTCTTGACGAAAGCTGATTAATAAATGACCATCGCTGACCTGAGAAACTACATCGGAAAAGTGGCAACATTTGCGCCACGTTCCTTTCCATATCGAAGTGTTAACTCTATATGGGGTGCAGATAGCTATGTGGCGTGTTAATACATGCGTCCCCTGTTGATATACGATATCCTAGAGGGAAACCTTTAGGGTACTCGCACCAGAAGTTAGAATTCTGTGATAACCTTTAGTTTAATTCTCTGGGAATATCCACTGTAGTTAAATATACCCAAGGAAGCTACTGAAGGAACCTTCCATCAGGACGTCATGGCTATCTCACCCAAAAATAGATTTTTCCCTTCGCTCAAAATCCATTCATTATAAGCATCAAATGACATCAGTTTCTCTTTATTTTCGAAATATGCCAACGTATGATTTTATTAAGAAGTACAGCTTGACCTTCTTTGTAAATTTTACAGCGTATAGGTTAGGTTAGGTTGGGAACCTTATAAAACGTGCCTTATCAGTCAGTCCCAACAAGCTACGTGGTTTCCCAAAGTAGTAAACACCGCAAACAAAGCTTCGAAACTTTTACACCCTTCAGTATGACCTACCAGTCCGCCATTTGGTCTGGGACCATCCTGGTGAAACCGTTAAGTGGCCTAAGAATATCACAAACAGTGAACTATAAGAGAGATGTAGAGGCACACACTATTGATATAAATAGTTCAAGAATATCACAAGTGGTGAAATATATGAAAGGTTTATTGGGTAGAAACTATTGGATACGATCGCCCAATAGCCATACCCTTCAAAAGGTCTCAAAACTATACTTATTAAACACCTGATCAGTAAAATTTCCATTGAATGTGTCATCTCATTGAATGGCAAGTTTTTGTCAAAGACAATACTTCTATTGATGGTTTCCCATTTTATGAGATTTTCATATCTCTTAACTACCATTCTACACGAGACGAGACGCTTCTTGTCTTACGAAGGAGCTAGGCTCGGTACACGACCGTTTGAAGAGGAGCTGTTACTCCCACAGGAGGAGGAGGAGTAAGTCCCAGTGAGATAGGATTCAAGGGCTTGCAGCACGAGGAGGAGAAGGTTGTCAAAGGCGTCTCCAGACTCCAGCCTTCTTCTCCAACACTTGACTCACTGGCAGGTTCTACTAGAAGGATGTCGCGAGACCAATTCCTGTGGCTTCTTGAGCGTGAACTTCACCCGATTCTTCAAATCATCAGGCGAAAGAGGAAGACACACGCATCTCTCCAAATCTCCTCTCAAAGATAGAATAGTCTGACATTCTGGGAGTCGTTGTTGTGTTTGATTTCCTTAAGAAATCTGGGCTTTCATATGTACTTGTATTTCAAACGACTTCAAAAGTTGATAAATGCAGTTTCAGACAAATAACATTAAGATCATTCAAATCCCATCAGGAACACCTCATATTTTCTTCTGTGGAGTTTTAGGAATCTTATTTTGAATGACGTTAGCTGCTTAGTGAACGGAACTAAAAGACTGACGAGACGAGCAAGATTATTTCAAAATGCTTACAGTACACCTTGCAGGGTGTACTGAAGACACTACAATTTTACCAGAATTTATCTTGAATTATTGAACAGAATAATTAGGATTATTGAAAGATTGGCTTCAATTGGACGACTTGACCAAAACGAGAGAAAGTACTCCCTCCCTGAAATCCAATAAAAACCCTCTTAAAGAGGAAACAGTGAATTCTGGCATAATGATGAGACTTATTAAGCATTATCTTCATTACTGCTAATTCATCTTCCTGGTCTGTTTTTTTAAAATATTAGAAAAAGCAATTAGGTTTCCAGGTGTTACTAATAGTTTTAAAAGCATTCAACTTAGAGATCTCAAAATACGCAATTATCCTATTATAGCCTTTAAAATTAAAACTACTTTGTATGTTAAGCAAAATGTTTACAGTACTGGAGATTATAACCCTTTTACCCCCAGGCTCTTTGGAAATTTCCAACCCTTAACCCCCAAGGGGTTAGTTTTTCCCCAGCACATTTTTTTAAATTGCTCTAACAGCCTTAATTTTTGTCATAGAGAGGTCAGGTTGGTCTCATTCTCTTGGAAAATGCCCGAATTTTTTCAAAAATTTATAAAAAATATGAAAAAAAAAATTTTAAAGCATTTTTTTGCAAGGGGGTAAAGGGATGAGTTTGTGAAACGTACCAGTACGTCTTTTGGGGGTAAAAGGGTTAAGGAAATATTCATCAGTAGTTATAATAATATAATAAAAGTAATAACAATTTCATATCAAAACTGTTAGAGGATCACCTCGTCTACCATTGTCAAGAGAAGCTTGGGTCGTAGCCTCTCTACCACTGATGGAGTATCTCAATCTACCATTATTGAGAGAAAAAATAAACGGATTTTGAGCGAAGCGAAAAATCTATTTTTGGGTGAGGTAGCCATGTCGTCCTGATGGAAGTTCCTTCGTTAGTAGCTTCCTAGGTTATATAACCTAGGAAGCTACTAACGAAGGAACTTCCATCAGGACGACATGGCTACCTCACCCAAAAATAGATGTATTATAGTTGTTTATGCAGTACATATATAATTTTTCATATTTATTTACTTTTACATAAATTTGAATAAAAAAATATTTGAAATACTACCATTTTAATGCTTTTGTAATGATATTTGAGAAGAAATTTAGAATATATTGTATTCTTGTTTATTTTGCTAGTATTTGAATATATCGGTTTAATCACTAGTTCACTTTCCATTGGTACGGCGTTTGAAAAACACTCTTGATGATTTTCTTTTTGTCGAGTACAGATTCAGATCTGCTCCTAATAACACTACATCATTACCACACTGAGATCTCCTTTCGTTTGCCTGAAGATCTTGCCAGAGATCCTTGGGGTCTAGGACTGGGGAGCAGCAGAAGCCTGAGGTTCAGGGGCGTTGCGAACAGATCACTAGTTGGAGAACCCCGTAAAGTCGGGACTTTGTTGGCCACAAGGTGATCCAAAGACCATTTGGTACACCTTATCTGAGATGTATTGCACAGATTGCCGGTGAGGACATTCCTCTAGTGTGGAATGAAGTGGGCTGATAGTAGTACCGAATGGACTTTGGCCCATCTTAGTATTTATACTGCTATATGGGAAGAAGCTGCGAGCAAGTTCCTTCTTGCTTGTCGATGTGAGCCTCTATGTAGTGTGTGGTGTTGTCGCACATCACTGAGTGGCCCGTTAGGAACTGATGAGGCTGCTGAAGGACCGGAAAGTTGGCCTTCATCTCTTAAGAGATTTAAGTGACGGTACTTTTGGACTCCGTCCAGAGGGCTGAGGTTGTGTGGTGCAGCGGTCCCTCCTCTCTTCTTTTGATGTGTCTAAGCACAGAATCAAGTCCGAGGGGTGGGGAAGGATGAGAAGGTTATATCCCTTCGTAGATTCTTGATTGACACCCATCCCTTGAGGTTCGTCCAAACTTCTGGTCCCATGGTGGTCAGAATGTCTGGGGGATCGAAGGCCTGATTCCAATCGGACTCGAGTCACTCTGTGCTGGGAGTTCTCGTTTTGAGAAAATGGTGTCCTAGAATCATTCCTAGATGCACCAGTCTTCTGAGAGGGAAGTAGGGAAGACTTCCACAGGTTTCTCTTGATCACTGGATCTTGTTAAAAAGACTTGAGAAGTTCTGGTGCTAATGCAAAGTGTCCATCGAGTCTGCTAAGGTCAATCAGTCGTCCAGAAACGGAGGAGACAGAAGCCGATCCTGTGAGACCAGGTTGGGTGCTATGGAAAGACCGAAGCACAGTGCCCTGAACTGGTGTTTTTTGTTTGTCTAGACTGAATCTTCAATACTTCCTAGATGGAAGGTTTGGGCCTGGAAGTATGCGTCCTTTAGGTCCAACGTGCAAATGAAGACCTGAGGTCTTAGCCCTTGTCTGAACTCCAACATGGTGAGGGCATGGACCCCAAGGGACAGCTCCTTGCGGATCCTTTCACATGGGTGATTGTTGATGCTGTGGTCTTGACTCGTGGCGTAAAGGATTGGACGCGATACCCTATGTAAGGATTTTTCCCTGAGAGAGAACTTCATTAACTGATAGAAGTAAGGCAACGCTTAACCCTACCATGCGCCCTGATGGGATTGATGCTATTCCTTTGAGCAGCATCAGTCTGGCAAATGTTAATCAGTGGTTAACGGCTGGGTATCATGGTTACTGGGCAGTTGGAGAGTGGTCGCAAATAGTCACCTGTCGACAAGCTGCTGATGAGGGTTGTCGATCATTTGCCGATCACTTTAGTGGATTGGTGTGATGGCGAACGGCCAGTAGCGAGAAGGTATACTTCTGATCTAGGGAACCAAGAGCAGAGGTTGACTAGTAAGTCCGAGTCACAAACTGCTGGCAAATTGTCGATGATCGGTGAATCAGGCAGATGAAGGCTGTCTGGTCAGTCAGCCAAGGTAGGTTGGCGATAAATGAGTTGGTAATCTGCTTTGAGAGCCCTGAGAGACAGGAGAATGGTTTAATGATAGTCAGTTGGTGATGGTGAGCTATTGATTATCAGCGATCGATCGCGGACCAGTGATTCGGTGAGCTAGAGATCAGCAAGCTGACAATGGGCTGGTCAGAGATCAGCAAGCTAAGGTCGATGATTGTAGAAAGATGAGCTGCCCATCGGCGATCTAGTAATCAGCAAGCTGATGACTGGTTATTGACTAGCAATTGGCATGCTAGCAATCGGAGATCATTAGTAATTGGAGAGACTAGAGGTCAATGATCAGAGAGAGATAAGCTAGCAATTGGCGATCTAGCGATCATTCGGTTGATGATTTCTTATTTTCTGACGGTGGTACTGTCAAGAAAAAACTCCAGAAGAGATAGGGACCAAGGGTTCCCTGTGAGGAGTCTCGAACAATGGTAGATGCGTTTGGATTCCCCTTGGAAGATGGAATCTTCTGGATCTTGAACCCTTCTGTGAAGCCTCTTCCATCTTTTCCTGGCGGCCATGCTGTTATGCGTTTGCGGGGAGAGGAATGGGGCAATGGTGACCTGTCAAAATGTTATTTATTCTCTTTGCTTATTGCGCGAGTGTGCAGGAGAGTACCGGAGCGATGGCACATAGGACTCATTAAGAACAGGTAAATTCTGCTTGATCCCGTATATGTTCCAAGACAAAATACTTAATGACTCCATGAATTTTGTCGACCTTTGGAGATAAGAGCAGAGATCTCAGGGTGTGTGGGTGTGGCATGTGCCGGGTGGTTGATGGGTGAGGCTGATTGTCGTAGATCAATTTGGGCGTTTAGGGTCCCGGCGGGGGCTGGTCTCTCTTAAGATCATGAAAGGACACTCGTATTTCAGAGCCAAAGTTTTTGCCTACTAGGAGCTATCGATGATGGAATAAACAGGAAACCCTGTATGCAACTCGACCTTGTACCTTACACTTGAGGCTAAGAAGAATGAGGGGGTTTGATCATGTTAGTTTCCTTATATATAGCCTGATGGCATCTTCAGTCACTGAGGAATGTAGGTTGTGGACAACAAAGTGGCATCTCTTCTGTGGGTGGTGGTGAGGGGAGATATTCCCAGATGAATGCTGGCTGACCTGTCTGCGGTTGCGGTGGGGTCGGAACTTTATTTTTCACCGAGAGGTGTGCCAGCCCTTGTCGTCGTCTTCTTGGCCATTTGACATTAGCGCCCTGACATATGAGTCGGTCGCAAGGGGGGGGGGGGTGGAGAGGTAGGAGTGGATGGTACTTCTCTTGAATCTCTCCTGTCTAACGATGAGGAGGAGGAAGTGGTTGTATCCAAACCTGGTGTTTGCTCCCTAACGATCCTTGGCCCTGTATCTGGCAGGCTAGAGAGCATGTTTTGTGGGTCCGAGGTGACCGTAGGGTCTGTCAAGGGTTATTTATGAATTAACTGGGGTTGGCCCGTGGGGTCATTCAACTTATATTTTTCATGCAACTCTCCAATATGATTCTTTATCTGCATCATTGATTTGCAGAGCCATTGAATCACTGATTTGTTATTTCATTGCAGCGATTGCATCACTGATTTGTTGCCTCATTGCAGCGATTGCATCACTAATTTGCTGACCCAATGCATCATTGATTTGTTGTTTCATTACAGCAATTGCATCACTGACTTGCTGACGCAATGCATCACTGATTTGTTGCCTCATTGAAGCGATTGCATCAGGGATTGCACGGAGATCTTCAGAGTTATTTGACAGCGAAGTTGACAGCTCCAAGGCTTATACTGCAATGTTACGTGCAATCATTATGTTGACGTCAGCTGGCTGGGCAGGAGGTAGGGTGTATGGGTCGTTCTGGCAAACGGCAACATTGTTGTGGTTTTGAGCCACGTTGACCTGAGAGAGATTTTCTTCTGAGAAGTCAGGGTCTGCATTTTGATCCTTCCGAATGCCGTCGGGCACGTGGTCTTTGCACGAGACATATGCAATTATCATTTCTTCTTCCGAGAAAAGATTTCTCACGACGTCTATGATGGACTCCGGATCGCTGTTGTTGGAGCGAGAATTGATAAAATAAACACAATTGTTCTGTATGTGAGGGAAGGAGGGACGGGAGGCACTATCGACACTCGCGGTCATTCTTTTCATCGTATAGATATCAAAATATGCAATTATCCCACTATAGCCTTTCAAATTACACTACTTTGTATATATGGAAAAGGTTTACGGAACGGGAGTTTTTATGGAGATATTCATCAGTACAGTAGTTATAATAATAATTTCAATTGTAATAATAATCTTATCTCAAAACTATTAAAGGATCTCCTCGTCTACCATTATCAAGAGAAGCTCTTGTCGTAGTCTCTCTGCAACTGATAGAGGATTTCAAACTACCATTATTGGGAGAAGAAATAAACGACTAAAATAAGATATTTTAAAAACAGTAACACCATTAAAGTAGATATTACATATATAAGATATAAAAACGTAAATAAAAGAGAAATATGATAGTATGTTGTACCCGATTGTACTTTCAAGAGAGATGTATAATAGTTTATGCAGTAGGCTACATATTTAATTTCTCATATTTATTCAATTTTCGGTGATATTCATTGAAAAATATATATGAAATACCACCTATGTAATGCTTTTATATTATATTTTGAGCAGAGATTCAGAATATATTGCATTCTTGTTTCTTTCTCTAGTATTTGAATACATCGGTTTAATCAGTCGTTCACTTTCCACGAAGCAAATTACCCGAATAGCGTTTACGTTTACACTTTGCAGAGTACAGATTCAGTTCTGCTCATAAGAACACTTATCACTTCCTCATTTCATTGTGATCTTTAGTCTCACTTAGGTGAGACATTTCAGGTTACCTTGACAGAAAGAACACAATGTGCTTCTTAACCTGTAAATATATCATTCTTATAACTAGAAAACATGGATTAAAACAGCAGTAGGTCTAGCTTGTCACGACATAAATTTCCTTAGCTCGTCGATTCACCGGAGTAAAACTGTAGTAGGTGACTGTAGGTCTAGCTTGTGCCGACATAAATTTCCTTAGCTCGTCGATTCACCGTTTTCTCTTCCTTCTCTTGCTTCTTTCGCAATCTCTAGGGACTCATTCTGTTAATTTTTGTATGTCCATCTATTGTCAGCCATTCTCATTATAGGCTATGTCCTGCCCATGTCCATTTCTTTTTCTCGCATGTTAGAATACCCTCCACTTTAGTTTGTTCTCGTATCCATGTTGCTCCTTTTCTGTCTCTTGGTGCTATTCCCATCATTATTCTTTCCATCGCTCTTTGAGTTTTAATAGCTTATGTGCTAAGGCTTTAGTAAGGCTCCAAGTTTCTGATACATATGTTAGTACTGCTAGGAACATTTCATTAAATACTTTACTTTAGAGAGAGAGGCATTTTAATTTTCATAATCACATTTTGCTGCAAAGTGGCTATCTTAGCCTTGTCAAAGTCATTTAACCATGTTTCAGATAATGCTATTTCAAAATATTTCTCAATTATCAATTAGAATTAGTACCAAAAGACTGAATATTTCCTCAGCCACAATTCATAACATCCTTCGTCTCCATGGCGCGTCTTTTCTGCTGATCTCTTCAATTCCAGATCATAATCTTTGCAATGTATTGATTCACTATATGGTCATATACAGTAATCCCATTTCGCGGCCTCAGTGAATCGCGGATTTTCAAAAATATCCACCAAAAATTAGAAAAAAAAAAATGGTGCAAGAGTTGTGCAGGCACTAGCAGAAGGCAGGGAGAGTACATTAGAACATCAGGTATCAATACGGAGATGGCGCGCAACTCAAAATCCACCTTTCTGATTCGCTGGCCATCCTGGCTCCAGAATCTCGCAAGCTGATTGGCCGAGCCGCCGAGACGCTTTACCCAACATCTCTCCCTGCCGTGCGCCATGCACAGGGAGACCGCATTCATTGTTCTCTCTCGCTTCACTTGTGCTGCTTAGTCTTACCGCGTGTAACTTTTAGCTGTTTTCTTGTGCTTTTTTAGTGTAAAATAGTGCTTGTGACACCCTTGAAAATGGCTCCTAAACGTCCTCTACCCTCTACATCCTCTAGTGAACCCAAGAAGAAGAGAAAAATGATGACGGTGAAGGAGAAAGTGAAATTAATGGACATGCTTAAGGCAGGCAAAAGCTATGTGTCTGTTGCCCATTTTTACGGAGTGAAAGAATAAACGGTTCACTATGTAAAAAAAGATGAAATGAAAATACGTAAAACTGCCTCAATAACGTTCTCCAAGGACACTAATCGCGTTGTGACTCCTCGTCCTCGTAATAAGACGATTGTGCAAATGGAGAATGCGTTATCTATGTGGATATCGGACCGTCAGGAATAAGCCAAAACCCTGTATGATAGCCTAGTTTCTGAAGGAAAATTGAACGATGACGACGAAGGTGATGATGAAGATGAAGATGATCCTGCCCCACGAGAAAAACATGTTTTTGTTGTCAGCAAGGGCTGGTTCGAGAAATTCAAGAGGAGGTTTGGCCTTCTCAGTGTTCCTTTGTATGGAGGAGGCCGCCTCGGCTGACCAAGGGGCAGCTCTTCATTACGTCAAGGAGGAGTTCCCAAAATTAATTTAAAAAGGTGGCTATCTCGCAGAGCAGGTGTTCAATGTGGATGAGACTGGCCTCTTCTGGAAGAGGATGCCGTCCCGGACGTTCCTTTACAAGGACAAAGAAAAGAAGCCAGGGTTCAAGGCCCACAAAGATCGCGCCACTCTCATGTGCAGGAATGCCGCCGGCTTCATGCTCAAGCCGGGCTTAATTTACAAGTCCATGAATCCTTGGGCTTTAAAAAAACAAAAACAAAGCCTTGCTGCCCGTCTATTGGAGGAGTAATAAAAAGGCATGGATAACCAAAACCCTCACAATCGAATAGTTCGTGAATTGCTTTATCCCACAGGTGAAGCTGTACCTCGCAGAGAATGGGCTGCCCTTTGAGGTCCTCCTCTTGATGGACTGTGGAGGAGGACATGTAACGGATCTGCATTAAGACGGGGTCCAAGTGGAGTTCCTGCCCCCCAACACCACTTCCCTCATACAACCAACGGATCAGAAGGTCATTCGGGCCTTCAAGGATCTCTACACGAGGTCCACGATGGAGAGCCTCATCTCCTCCATCGATGAAGGCATCGAGGACTTCAGCCTCAAGAGATATTGGCGGGAATATAACATTGTAATGTGCCTGGCCAACATTCAGAAAGCTCTTAATGAGATGAAACAGCAAAAATTGATTGCAAGTTGGAGAAAATTGTTGCCAAACATTGTTCTTGACCATGATGGATTTACGCCAGACGAAGTTCACCACTCCGCCGTAGATAAGGCTGTGAGGCTGGCACGGTTAGTAGCCAACAAAGGTTCCTCTGACATGACGATGGATGATGTCAACTCACTGATCGAGTGCCACTCGGAGCCCCTAACCGACGAGGACCTTGTCGAAATGACAAGATCAGCGAGTGAGGAAGAAGAGGAGGCAGCCGACGACGACGAAACTGAAGAACGTGACCTTACCTTGGACAACCTGCAAGAGTTCTGCAACATGTGCACAGGGTCTGCATCAAAAGGCGCAAGAAATTAACGATATGGTCAGAGCCATCGAATTTAGTAACCGTATTGACCGAGCTACTACGCCGCCCCTTGCAGTTTGTCCAGCTCTATCGGAAGCTGTCATTGACGATCCACCGCCTCTATCAACTGACGATGAGGCGTCACCTGAGGATGGAATGTCGAAGCAGGACTCGGTATATAAGCCCTCACAACAACACCTGCATTACAGCTCACTCTTGATAATGAGCAGTAAGTCTTCTCACTGCTCGAAACAAGTTGAGTTGAAGGATGCGTTATACTTAACTCCACATAATTTATATTTATTTTGTACACAAGTGACCATTAATTTGTGCACAC
Organism: Palaemon carinicauda; assembly: GCF_036898095.1. Taxonomy (NCBI): domain Eukaryota; kingdom Metazoa; phylum Arthropoda; class Malacostraca; order Decapoda; family Palaemonidae; genus Palaemon; species Palaemon carinicauda. The sequence continues at coordinate 60,329,510 of NC_090767.1, read as the reverse complement.
AAACATTTTGATGGCGTTTCATATTTTGTACGTATTATCTGTACTTTTAAAGCGTGTTGTGATATATTGAAGATGAATTGTGAATATGGTCTTCATCACCTTCCTGATGATATGTCCCTTTCCCAATTGCTGGTGGATTGTAACAATGAAGAGATAAAGACAAGGACGATAGAATAAGTTAATTATATATATAAAGGAAATGAATTATATATAAATACAATGAAGATAGTTATGTGACAGACCAAGAAGTTTTACACCCTGGCGGTAGTTCTTGTAAGCGAGCTATACAGTTCGAAGAACGAGTGATGGCTGTTTATCAAGATTTATTTCAGATACAGAATTTCTCTCGCAATAATCGAATGCAGAATGGGATATTTGAATGTTTCGAAATGGTTCATAAGGATTTGATAACCTTTTTCTAATTTTAAATCATACCAGTTGTAGATGCTTTGTTTTTGTAGGAATTAAAACGGTTATTAACAGATTTTTCATTTTTGGGTGGCTGCAGTAGGAAACATTAGTTGGTATGTTATTTTCATTACAGGGGAGAATCCTTTAAATCAGTGTCATTGTTAATACGTTTTTTTATAATGCGCGGAGGGGGGTTGCTTTATAAAGTGTCAACTACGGAAATATATAATATTGAATATAATAAGGAACAGATCTTAATCTGTCCTTGTCAAAAATGTCACTTTATCTTTGGACACTTTTATTGTGAAACAGCATTGGGAAGACCTGATTACTTTGATAGATATAAATACTAGAGAAAGAAATAGTAATGCAATATATTTTGTATTTCTTATTAAATTTTATTTCAAATGCGGATAATAACTAGTATATTTCATATATTTTTATTTTAAATTAAGCATACTTATATAATTCGGGTGTTTTTAATTAAAAGGTTGATGTGCAATCAGGGAGAATCTTTGAACCAAGAAAATGTTGAGGATGATAAAGAACCAAGAATTGGAAGCATTTCACACAAGTTGGTCTAATTGCAGACTCTCTCTCTCTCTCTCTCTCTCTCTCTCTCTCTCTCTCTCTCTCTCTCTCTCTCTCTCTCTCTCTCTGGCATAAGACTTAAGCCTAGAGGCCAAGCAAGAGCTTGGGCCTATGCAACTTTATCCCTGTCCTTAAGGTTCAAAGGGAATGCTAGCTGCTATGTACCGTCGGCTGCTATGTACCGGCTCCTACGTACCACTTGTTTGTCTTATATGTACCATTGTTGGGCTGCTATGTACTGGCTCTTATGTACCACTACTTTGGCTTGTATGCACCAAACAATGTTTGTTGTCATATTTCATCCAAACAACACAAACATCAACAAAAACCATACAATAATAATAAACATATTAAAATTGCATACAATAATTGAAAATTGTCAAACAATAGAATTCAGCATGCTACATTGTTGATACATTCTTATTCATCTACATGATCCATCAGTTCGGCACAGTGGTTTAGAAAGTCTGATGTTGATATGAATTTGTTCTCATATTTCATTCAGAGGTCATCGAGGGCAATTTGCTTTTTGGTATCTGCATTTTCTTTTGTGTAACTAGTTTTACAATGATGGGAATTCTACTGGCTTTGTAAGGACACCGATCCCTTCGTCGTCCAGAAAATCGACAAACTACTTATTTAAATTCTCTCTTCGCCACACTGTGGTTTCCTATGTATATATATTCCGCTCTACCAGAGCTACATTTTGATATGTATCGTTTCATAACATGTTTCTGTTAACCCATAATTCATATGTTTGTAAGTGTAAGAAAACACACATATTTTGGCGGGCACTTCAATCTGAGTTGGCGCCAACGTCGTCCTACCTTTCCGTCCGCACCTTGTAATATACTTCCGTGCACATTCGAATAAAGTATCAGTTGATCTTGGTGACGCTTGTCTCACTGTCCTTACAGCTTCATCATGGAGAATACTAATTAAGAACTACATGTTAATTGAATTGGTTTTTTGCTACTCTGTTGATTGCATGGTGCCACCCTTCTACATCGGTGTTAGTTCAAACAAGGCGTTTGTAACGGCTCCAAGAATGTGGAGGATGCATCTCATTCCTATTCCATATTTTATTATAATAATGAGATCTTTTAATCGTTGATCAGGAAGTGGATGGCTGGTGATATGGCGAAAAGCTGGCTCTATATGTGATGGAGGGTTGCCTGTCACGACGGCTCTCAACCAGTATGGCCCCAGTCACTTCGGCCTCTGACCCTATTCACTTCGGGCAACTCGGACCAACCACCCTAGTCACTTCGGCCGTCATTAGAAAGAGTATTTTTTAATGAAAATTGTTATTCATTGGTGACCTTGCATTAATACAAAATAAAAGAATATATATATATATATATATATATATATATATATATATATATATATATATATATATATATATAAGTTTGGCAGCGCCATTAACTGCTGAATGAATTATCTTACAGCGAGTTGATTAATATAGGCATTTTGTAGACCTAGTGTTTTTACTCTTCGGTACACTGCTTGGGCCCAGTGAAACCAGCAGCCATGAATGAAAGCCTCGGGAAGGCGCACTCGCACTGCCGACCATAGTGCTTTCTTAAAATCCACAACCTCACAAACTGATGTTGGTGTTAACTCAGTGATTTTTCTTAGGGCAGCTACGCAGTCCTTGTTCTTTCTTCTTGACATTAGGACAAAGCACAATGGAACCTGTTTCAAAATTTCATCCTTCTTTATAAAACTGTGGACACTTAAAAGTTGAACAAAAGGGGTACGAACAAGTTTAAAAGGTACTTATGTGTTAATACTATTTGAGGTACATAGCAGCCATGCATGGTACATAGCAGCCATGCATGGTACATAGCAGCCAGGGATGGTTCATAGAAGCCGGTGGTACATAACAGCCAACGGTACATAGACGCCTGTTCCCTTCAAAGGTTACTCATGAATGGCAGAGGCAAGAGACTGTAATAATACCTTAGATGAAGGACAATGCCCTTGAGACTGACCATATATGCATAACCCCCTCTCCACCCATAGTAGCAAATGGCTGGTCAATCTAACAAGCAAGCATAGAAGAGTTTTACAAGCAAGAGCCCGTGCCTTACATAAGGCAAGGCAAACTCAGCTGTTCCCAGACTGAGAGGATCTCTCTCTGCCAGTGCAAGTACCTGCTTACCCGGCACAGGGGACACAAAGTTACCCCTACCAGCTTACCAAGCACATGGAATACTAGTCTCCCGTCTGTGCCTGCCGGTACATTGGACTTGCTTGCTTGCTTGTTAGATTGCCCAGCCTTGTGCTGGACACGGGCTCTATTATTGGCCCGTAGCAAGGCACAGGGGACACCAAGTTACTCCTCCCAGCTTGCCCGGCACGGGATACCAGTCTTCCGTCTGTGCCTGACATGTCTCTCTTCTATTTAGGTGTCTGGGCATGGACTCACTTATACAATGAGAACAGACACTGCAAGAAGTATTCAGAGAACTACAGATGGCAATTCTGCAGGGATTATGAATGGCACAGAGTCAACATATTCACTCCTGTTGTTGTAGGAATCAAGAGCACAACTGTCCAGGATGAATTTTTCTCCAATCACCAAGTCAAATGCAACTGCCGAGCCTGCAAGTTTGCATCAGAAAAAGTATGCAGCCACTTGGAAAAGCACGGATCCTTTGACCTTTCAAACATCAAGTGTAAACCTCGTCCAACTGCCCGAACCACCTCTTCAAAGGGCAACACTTCGAAGACCACTGCTGCATCTCCTGCTGTAACCAGAACTCCTATACAGGCCTAATCCCCTGTGCCTGTAGGAACACCAGCAACCAAGAAGAGAGCTAAAGACCCACCTGCTGGTTCCACACCTTCCTTTGCTGCCGCACCACTGACCAGTGCTCCTGCACAAAGCGCTAATACATCAGCCATGGACACCAACTCTTCTGCTGCCACTCCCGAACCATCGCTGAATGACGTGTACCTCACCGTGAAACAAATGGCTTAGACCCTGATCGAAAGACTTCGGCAGAAAGATCCAGCGACGGTTCTACTCCTTGATAAAGTATCTTCTGCTCCAACTCCAACTATTGAACCAGACCCAGAGCCACGACCCACCGTAATCGATCCAAAACAGCTACCTTAGGTGGTATCCTTCATTTAGGTCGTATCTCTTTTCTTTGTTTTACTTAGGAAATATGGTTTTTCATATTCAATTTCTTGTGTTCCAAACATCTTAAGTTGAAAAATGCAGTCTCGGACAAATGTCAACATCAGGAGCAATCAAATTACACTTGGAATACCACTTATTTTCTTGTTAAGGTTATTGTACTGATAAAGTTAAGGGTGTCTGGTTCCAGAGTAACGTTAGCCTCCATTTCTTCCATCAGGTAGAGAGATGTTTAATAAGCCTTTGATTTAAGGGTGCCGGTTTAGTATGTGGCCTACCTTTCGAATACGGCCTACGCAATTTATCTGTTTAGGTATGTGGCCTAACCTAACAATAACTAACCTAACCTTACCTTACCGTACCTTACCTAGCCTAACTTAACCTAATCTAACAAGCCAGGTAGGCCGCATACTAAACCAGAATAAAAAAAGTTAGGCCACATACTAAACCGGCACCGATTTAAGTCCGCATAGAAAAGGGTTTGCGGTAATAGTTTACAACACCACTGTCTCCATTTCCTCCAATATAATGTAATCCTGCTGTTCTCACCTTCTTGCACAGTAATTAGGTGGTTATTTAAATTCTGGGAAAGCAATAATTAGCAAGATATGTTGAAGAGGGGAGAAGGGGTTATAAAAAGAAAATAGCTCGGTTTCCTCACTAAACGACTTGGAACTGACAGGTCAACATCGTCAACCCAACAGAATTCGTGATGCCAGCATTAGTAATGTCTTTGTGCTACAAACGATACACAAATTATTTTCTTTGTGGTATAAACAATACAAATAAATTGTCTTTGCAGTATGAACAGTAAAATTTGATCAGACGAACAGTTTACAATCTTTATAGGTGAGGTGACTACTGTCATGAACCATTGCAGGGAAGATTATTAAGATATATTAATATGATGATGTAGATAATAAGGAGCAGGAATGAACCTGTACTCCTCAAAAAGATCACAAGAGATTGCCGGCAAATTTACCCTGAACCCACCACCAGTGTTGAAGGTGAACGGTCAGTATGTGACTGAAGCAAATAATGTCGGCATTGCCCTGGCTGAACATTTTTCAAATGTATCGTGCAAGTATGAAGGAGCTCCTGGTCACCAGTATAGGAGCAACGAGGAAAAGAAAATTTAAAATTTTGCAACAGGAAGGGAAGAGTCATATAATTCTCCTTTTACTGAAAGAGAATTTGATTCCGCTCTTACTAATTGTAACAATACAGCCCCTGGACCCGATGGAATTCCATATACAATGATTAAACATGTACATTTTAAAAAAAAGTTAAATATTTTAAGCATTATTAATAGAATATGGCATGATCATAGTTATCTAAGTGTTTGGGAACTAGCCATTATTTTAGCCTTTTTAAAACCTGGTAAGGACAAGTTTTTAGGAGCAAACTACCGACCTTTTGCATTGACATCTTGTTTATGTAAAATCATGGAGAAGATGGTCTATGCAAGACTGATTTGGTACCTTGAAAAGAAGGGTATTTTATCACCCATTCAATGTGGATTCAGAAAAATGCACTCAACGACTGATGTGCTGATACGACTTGAGTCCTCCATTTGTGAAGGGTTTGCTTCCAAACAGCACCATGTGACAGTCTTTTTTGATCTCGGAAAGGCATATGATACCACATGGAGATGTGGTATACTGGAAAGAATCCATGAGTTTGGATTAAGAGGAGAGCCACCGTTATTTATTCAGTCATTTCTTTCACATAGAGTTTTTCAAGTGAGAGTTGGGGAAGCTCTATCGGAGAGTAAATGCCTGGAAGAAGGAGTTCCTCAGGGTAGTGTGCTGAATGTAACCCTGTTTGCACTAGCAATTAATGGGATATCCTCAGTCATTCCCCGGGATGTTCTCGCAACATTATTTGTGGATGATCTCTCCATATCATTTGCTGGAGCTAAAATTGCAATGGTTGAGAGAAAAATACAACTCTCTATTTACAAAATTATCCAGTGGGCCGATATGAATGGATTTAAGTTCTTGTTAAATAAAACTACAATTGTCCATTTCTGTCGTATCCGGGGAGTACATCCAGACCCGGATATATACATCAAAGGTCAACGGATCTCATATGCAAGTGAAGCTAGATTTTTAGGGTTGATATTTAATTGTAAGCTTGCATGTGTTTCTCACTAAATGCATTTAAAGCAAAATGTCTTGAGGCTCTGAATCTTTTAAAAGTATTGTCCCATACATCATGGGGGCAGACCGTAAAACTATTTTAAAATTATACAAGGCCTTAATTTTATCCAAAATTAGTTATGGATGCGAAATATACTCCTCAGCCCCCCTAAGCCGGTTGAAAATATTAGATTCTATGCATCATGCTGGTATTAGATTGTCCACAGGAGCGTTTAGAACCTTGCCTATCACAAGTCTCCTTGTTGATGCTAGGGAGTGTCCTCTAGACCTTTACCGAATGTCCTCTATTATTCGGTAGTGGTTTAGATTGCAAAGACTCCCTAATTCTTTAACCTTTCAGACTGCAAGCCTTGTAAGGAACTCAACATACTTTGAGTTGCACCCAAAATCTCCTTATGGGTTTCGGGTGAAACAATTATTAAACAATCTGGATACAATTAGAATTAAGGTGCTTCCATTCAAGGCATCATCAACGCCTCCATGGAAATTACCCGACGTATCTTTTTGTCAATACTTTATTGGAGTTAAGAAGAATATGACTGACCTAAAATCCAGGTCTCTTTTTATGGAACATGTCGAAGAACATAGGGGATCGACTTTTATATATACTGATGGCTCCAAATCTGATGCTGGCATTGGATTGGGAGTACATTGTAATGATTTTAATTGTAGAGGTGCACTTCCTCTAACAGCTTCCATATTTACTGCCGAACTGTATGGCATGCTAACTGCTATTGAGAAAATAGCTTTGGAAAAGGAGGGTAATTTTACCATTTTTAGTGATGCAAGGAGTGTCCTTCAAGCTTTAGAAGTTTTTAATTCTAGTAACCCTCTAGTTTTAAAGATATTAGAATGGATTTTTATTATTGGACGGAGAGGTATAACAGTTCGATTTTGTTGGATTCCAGCACATGTAGGTGTGTCTGGGAATGAGAAGGCAGATTTACTGGCGAAGAATGCGGCATCCGAGTTGCTACTAAGGAGGTATCCCATTCCCTGCAATGACCTCCTACCTTACATCAAGAAATTGGTTTATAATAAATGGCAACAGCTCTGGGATAGTCTGGATGGCAATGAAATAAGGGAACTAGCAAATATCATATCACCTTGAAGGTATAACATGATACCCCGAAAATGGAGTCGTCTCCGTGTTGGTCACACATGGTTGACACACGAGTTTCTTCTGAAGGGCCAACACCAACCGTATTGCGAGGACTGTTTAGTACCTTTAACAGTGAGGCATTTGTTGACCGAATGCCCTAATTATAATAACTTAAGAAATATATATGTTTGAAGCTTGAGGTGAGGATGGCAGGTCCATCCTTGCCAGGATTCTAGGAAATGATATGTCCTACTACACGAGAGTCACTTTTAGATTTATTTCAGAAGCAGGTCTTCTGAAAACTATTTAACTTTTATAATGACATCTTATCTTTTATGGTTTTAATTGAATTCTCTTTTATTTTACATATATAATAAATGCTATCGGCATCAATGACTTTAGATGTAAGGATGCCAGAAAACTTTCAATCAATCAATCAATCTTGACCAATAAGGATGGAATGTCGAAGCAGGACTCGGTATATAAGCCCTCACAACAACACCTGCGTTACAGTTCACTCTTAATAATGAGCAGTAAGCCTTCTCAATGCTCCAAACCAGTTGAGTTGAAGGATGCGTTATACTTAACTCCACATAATTTATATTTATTTTGTACATAAGTGACCATTTATTTGTGCACACAAACATTTTGATGGCGTTTCATATTTTGTACGTATTATCTGTACTTTTAAAGCATATTGTGATATATTGAAGATGAATTTGTGAATATGGTCTTCATCACCTTCCTGATGATATGTCCTTTCCCAGTTAGTGGCAGATTGTAACAGTGAAGAGATAAAGATAAGGACGATAGAAAAAGTTAATTACAAATTTAACACCACTGAGGCAGCAATAACAGTTTAGGGTAAACCTTCTTTCAAGAGGGTCTACTACCAAATGTTAATGATATTGAATATATTAAGGAGCAGAACTTATTCTGTACTCCTCAAAAAGTAACCAATAAGATGTACTCTGTAAACCAGTTAAAACGTCAATTAATCTTCTTCTTCTTCTTCTTGGGGTATTAAAGCCAACACTTGTTGTTGGCACGGGCCTTTCCCTTGGTTGGCTCGTAGCGTCAATTAAGCAAATTGGGAAGACCTAATTACTTTGATATATTGAAATATTAGAATAAGAAATAGTAATGCAATATATTTTGTATTTTTTATTAAATTTGATTTTTAATGCAGATAGAAGCTAGGATATTTCATATATTTTTATTTTTATATAACATATTTGTGTAATACGGCTGTTTAGTAATTAAAAGGTTGATGTGCAATCAGGGAGAATCTTCGCACCAAGAAAATGTTGAGGATGATAAAGAACCGAGGAGTGGAAGCATTTCACAGAAGTTGGTCTAATTGCAGACTCTCTCTCTCTCTCTCTCTCTCTCTCTCTCTCTCTCTCTCTCTCTCTCTCTCTCTCTCTCTCTCTCTCTCTCTCTCTCTCTCTCTCTCTCTCTATCAAGAGCATGGGCCTATGCAACTTTATCCCTGTCCCTAGGGTTCAAAGGTTACTCATGAATGGCAGAGGCAAGAGACCGTAATAATACCTTAACTGAAGGACAATGCCCTTGAGACTGACCATATATGCATAACCCCTTCTCCACCCATAGTAGCACAAGGCTGGACAATCTAACAAGCAAGCATAGAAGAGTTTTACAAGCAAGAGCCCGTGCCTTGCATAAGGCAAGGCAATCTCAGCTCAGTTCCCAGACTGAGAGGATCTCTCTCTGCCAGTGCAATACCTGCTTACCCGGCACAGGGGACACCAAGTTACCCCTACCAGCTTACCAGGCACTTGGGATGCCAGTCTCCCCCCTGTGCCTGCCGGCACATTGGACTTGCTTGCTTGCTTGTTAGATTTCCCAGCCTTGTGCTGGGCACGGGCTCTTGCGTTGGCCCGTAGCAAGGCACTGGGGATACCAAGTTACCCCTCCTAGCTTACCCGGCATAGGGGACACTAGTGTCCCGTCTGTGCCTGCCATATCTGTCTTCTATTTAGGTGTCTGGGCATAGACTCACTTATACAATGAGAACAGACACTGCGAGAAGTATTCAGGGAACTGCAGATGGCAATTCTGCAGGTCAACATATTCACTCTTGTTGTAGGAATCAGAGCAAAACTGTCCAGGATGAATTTTCCTTCAATCACCAAGTCAAATGCAACTGCCGAGCCTGCAAGTTTGCATCAGAAAAAGTATGCAGCCACTTTGAAAAGCACGGATCCTTTGACTTTTCAAACATCGAGTGTAAACCTCGTCCAACTGCCCGAACCACCTCTTCAAAGGGCAACACTTTGAAGACCACTGCTGCATCTTCTTCTGTAACAAGAACTCCTATACAGGCCTAATCCCCTGTGCCTCTAGAAGCACCAGCGACCAAGAAGAAGAGAGCTAAAGACCCACCTGCTGGTTCCACACCTTCTCCTGCTGCCGCACCACTGACCAGTGCTCCTGCACAAAACGCTCATACATCAGCCATGGACACCAACCCTTCTGCTGCCACTCCCGAACCATCGCTGAATGACGTGTACCTCACCGTGAAACAATCACCGTGAAACAATTGGCTGAGATCCTGATAGAAAGACTTCGGCAAGAAGATCCAGCTACAGTTTTGCTCCTTGATAAAACACCTTCCAATCCAACTTCAACTGTTGAACCAGACCCAGAGCCAAGACCCACTGTAATCAATCCAAAGCCCCTACCTTAATTCAAACTACCAGCTGTGGAAGGGGCGCCCTCCTACGCAGCTGTGACTACCATTGCTACAGCAAATCTCAGTATCAGGATCAAAGCCAGGACCAATCTTGAGGGTGACCCAATCATCACCCCAGAAGACCACAACAGTGCCTTCTGCCTCAGAGGGAGGCCTCATTGACCTACCTCGACCCAGCTATGAAGTTATGGAAAGCAGTTGCCTGTAACTTCCCCACCAAGACGCCTCTGTCCTTCATCACTAATTGCAGCAACTTCCACCGTGTAGAGCGTCGTTTGGGCATCCGCAAGCAGCCTACCAGGAGAGTCATCATCACCTTCATCGGCAAGATTCCAGAGACACTAGACCTTGGACTTTGGGGAACGTTCCCCATAGTCGACCTGGAAGTTGAGCCACTTTGGTGTTTCAACTGCCAACGTTTCAGCCACCACAAGACTGCCTGCAGAGTCCAACGGTGTGTGGAGTCTGCAGCCGCCTGCACCCAACTCAAGATTGTATTGACGCACACAAGAATGTGTTAAAGACCCATCCAAAGTGCCCCAACTCTTTTGGATCCCACCACGTCTGGAACTGGAAATGTCCAGAGTGGCTCAGGAGATTAGAAGCACTGCAGATCATCCCTCCTTCCACAGCAGCAACAGCACAGCCACAGCCAACAAAGCCCCAAAGGGCTCCTCGCTCCAGACCACCATGTCGGCCACCTACCAATCCTAATCCAGTCACCGCTCCTGCTCCTGTCACAGCTCCCACCCCAGTCACCGATCTGAATCCTAGTCACGGTTCCCCATTTCCCTTCAACATCCACCCTTATCTCCCAAGCAGAAGCCTTGCTCCTTGAAAAGCTGGTCCCTTTGATCTTCCAGCTTATAGCTAAAGTCTGCTCCTTTGTTCAGACTCCCTCCAACATTTTTCCATCCCTCCTTTCTCCCCTAGTATCTTCCCCCTAGAGCAAGGATTAGCAGCTGTGCTTAGAACTGCTCCTTTTCTTTTCTACTGAAGATCCTTCCCTCCTCTCCCAGTCTCTCCTATTCACTGGGACTTGCTGCTATCACTACTTTCTCCACCACTAAAACTCCTTTCGGTTCCAGTGTGGGCCTGGTTTCCTGGTCCTCCTAGCGGTCATGTTCATGGGCTGAGCGACTGCACCTCCTCCCCGCAGGTATGCTCTTGGTGCAGAGTGGCTGCTCGTCCTTTCTGAGGGCTTGGAGGCGGTAGTTGCTGCGCCTTCTGCCGGTTGATTTTCTTGCACTAGAGTTTTTACACACTTGATAAAAAAAAGATTGCTCTGGGCTGAGCGACCCCTGTTAATGCTGATTCACATGGAGCTGTGATCTTGCAAGACTTTGACCGCAATGTCAAGTTTGCACCCCTTCGGGGCTGGAGTCATGAGAGCCCCCGGTCGGACAAACTGTCCAATCAATCTGGCTGTGTGCGCGTGTGTGTATGTGTGTGTGTGTGTGTGTGTGTGTGTGTGTGTGTAGAAGCAACAGTTTAAGTATGAATTCGACATCATTATTGTGAAGGTGTGAGTGGACATATACGTCCAAGTCTACCTCTATAATACTCACCTATTCTAACCTTATTATCTCATAAGTTTATTGAATATTCTTCAATATAGAAACTGTTAAGAATGCACTCACTATTAATTAATCAGTATATTATGAAAAGTTGTTAAGATGTGCATTGTCGTGTCTCTGAAAACCATTCCTATGCGAATGCAACCTCCCAAGGTAGAAGTAGGCTTTCTGCTCCTTCCTCATTAACCAGCGACCACTTTGCAACCCTCACCACCCTGCCCCTCCTAAACTCCCTCCCATCCCTCCTCCTACCCCTAAATTGAACCCAGACTTTATCAAGTTGCATGTTTTCGAGAGAAGTATGACCTCCTGGGCTCTTCGGCAAATGGAGAACCTCCTGGAGGATCCTATTCCAATCCTTGACGATTTCACGCAGCAGTTCGGTGCTGCTGCTGATCCTCCATGCCAAAGAAAAGACAGCACACCAATAGAAACTACAAAGACACCTGGTACTATTGCCCTAGGATCAAGGAAATGAACAGGTGAGTAAACAGAGTTTGTAAACTCTTCAGACGCCACAGGACCGATGTTTTACATCTGCTCTTGCGCGAAGTCGTTGCCCACTCACTGGAGGTGGCCAAAGAGGTCAAGTGGGGAAAATGGCTTCTGTGTTGCCGAGACATTTCAAATCGCACATCCCTCATGGCCATATGGAACTGGTTTGCCAAAGGTTCGGGAAAATACAAACCCAAAAGCACGCCTACTCACCCTGCCCCTGAAGCAGAAGCGGACAGGATAGCAGCAACCTTTGCTGTGAGAGCCAACTCCTCTAATCGCAGTGGAGAGACCAGAATTAAGGCAAGCAATCCTTCGGCTTTCCAGGCGAAATGTCGTTGAAGCTGCCTGTGATGTCCCGGTACATACGTACACCCCCTACACCATTGAAGAGCTTAATTCAGCACTTGCCAAATGCAAAAACACTGCTCCAGGCTCAGACAACTTTCTCTGGAGGGAATGTCCTGCTAGCTATGGCATAACCACCATTCCTTGCCTCTGCCAATCATGAGTGACCTTTAAACCTTTCCACTTTCTAAGTATGTGTGGAGAGAGAGAGAGAGAGAGAGAGAGAGAGAGAGAGAGAGAGAGAGAGAGAGAGAGAGAGAGAGAGAGAGAGAGACTGATATGTTCGCAAAATTTTCTGTCTTTATACTTGGTTGTTGGATCTCAATTGATTAATTTTCCCTAACACAACTACTAATACAACTTTTTCTAGTGCACTGCAGGACAAAGGCCTCGGACACCTCAGTTTCTGTTTAGGGTTTGGGCATATCATCACTTCGCTGGCCAACACATTCCTTATAAAATCGAAAAATAGCTTGAATCTATGAATCTATTGCCCTTTTTTGACAAAAATTACAGTTTTAGGCCTATTCCCGTTTATCTCATTATGACCTTTAGCCTCAATATGCTTTTATTGCTTAGTAAAGCAGCAATTAGGCCTATTTTTACTTTCATTTCCGCTTTATTCATTGTCATTTTTCATAATTGAATTAGTCTCAGACTCGAAAGAACGCTTACAGCTTTGTTTTCAATATTCCAATGAAATAAATGAGGCAGTTCATAAAATGCTTATAATATCTTTAATCAAAACAAATTTATTTAGAGAAAACAACAAAATATATACAATAAATTGAATTATTATGCATTTTTTCACATAAATGTTTAGGATATTTCTCGACAGTTACCAATTTGTTCTCAGTATTACACGAAAACAGTTCTCTAACTCTTTTTTAGTTTATTTATCTCTACATTTAAATCACTATTTTTGGGTTGAATACCCATGGAATAATATGAGATTATCTCATAATACATGATAATGTAGCCAAATATGGGGAATTCAATTTCCATTCGGGGAATGTGTCTTCATGATGGGGACTTTGGGTTGAAATTTGGGGAATCTTAGTTTTGAGGACAAAGTATATAGGGAATAGGTTGAAATTTGGGGAATCTTAGTTTTGAGGACAAAGTATATAGGGAATGGGTTGAAAGTTGGGGAATCTTAGTTTTGAGGACAAAGTATATAGGGAATAGGTTGAAATTTGGGCAATCTTAGTTTTGAGGACAAATTATATAGGGAATATCCTTCAACATTGGTAGGGGATTTCCGAAAAATACTGATTTCTTTATATTTGTTCATGATGGGGTCTTTAGAATTTAGGGAATCTTAGTTTTGAGGACAAATTATATAGGGAATATCGTTCACCATTGGTAGGAATTTCCGAAAAATACTGATTTCCATATATAAAGATGAAAGTGACTCTGGGAGTCTGAGTAGAGTTAATGAGTTGCATCTAAATTGCCATAAAAATGAAAGTGACTGTCGAGAAATATCCCAAAAATTTATGTGAAAAATGCATAATTATTCAACTAATTGTATATATTTTGCTGTTTTCTCTAAACAAACAGCAAAAAAACGGCAACAACAAATACAAATATAGCCGTTTCTAGTCCACTGCAATTTTATTAACCGATATAAAATAAGTCCTATTGGGGTCACCTTATCATAGATTTAAATATATATATATATTATATATATATATATATTATTATGTATATATTATATATATATATATATATATATATATATATATATATATATATATATATATATATATATATATATATATATATATATATACTATGATAAGGTGACCCCAATAGGACTTATTTTATATCGGTTAATAAAATTGCAGTTGAATACATATGATTTTCAATTTGCAGGTGACCTACGATGCAGGATGTGTCAAGGACTGAGCTAATGTAGGCGACCTGTAATAAGTCTCCGTTGGGAGAAGGGTCTATTTCTCCGAGTCTCGCCCTTCGGCTCCCCCAGCGGGATAGCGTACTCCCTGTCCAAACAGATTCTACAGACATATAAAGGTTTGTTTCTCGGTTAATAGGTATAGAAGAAATCTCGCTGGATCATTTATATTATTTAATAGTGAGATTTTACCTCCACCAAAGAATATGTAGGTTTGTCACCAGCTTAACTTGAAAGGGATGCTCATGAATAGGTATAAAACATTGGAAAATAGGGATACACAGAAATTGGTTTAAAACATTGGAAAATATAGATGAATAATAAACATATGGTTCCAAATACAGTACTGGTTATCTGTAAATTATTTGTAAAAACAAAAAGTGTAACGGAGAGAGTGAAATGGCCCTCTGAGACTCATGTTTTGCAAGTTATTCAAAGATCTTGCAATTGAATCTGCATTTGTTTTTAGATTATAAAATATGGGATCGTATTTAGTAAATCTTGTCCATATGATAATGTAGAAGAACTGGTCATTAATAAGCCAAGAAGTTCTTCTTAAGGGAAACATGACGATGATACTGTCTGTAATCTCCGTTGTTTGTTCCGTAACTGACATACAAACCACGCTGTTTAATAGGGGTATTACTTTCGGCGTAGCTGAAATGACGAGCCATTGAAATTTAACGAGGGTTTACTACCCACACCGCTTGTTAGCGGGGGTAGGGGAGGGTAGCTTGCTACCGCCCCCCCTGTGCTTGAACTCACTTTGCTCTCGGCTCGGATGGTAGACGGACGTGTCCTCTCTCATCCTCGCCGCCTCTCTCTTAGGAGCCATTAGTGCTTTTTTGCTTTTTTTTATCAGGTCTGTGTGTGAAGTTGGCCTCTGCGATTATGCGCACTTGTCCTGGCTGCAGAACATTTATGTCGGCGGTCGAGACAGACCCTCACACCCTTTGCCCTTACTGTAGAGGTCAACGGTGTGATAGTAATAATAAGTGTGGTGAGTGTAGGGAGTGATCTACCTCCCAGTGGGAGAGGTTTTCTCGGCGACGTACGAAGTCTAGACGGGATATTTCTCCTTCGAATATTTTTTGAAAGGAGAAAAACCCAAGGACTCCTCTTCCGTTGCCCAAACCTCCTCCGAAGCTCCCACTCGATTGGTCTCTTTCGCGAGACCGTCGAGTGGTAGCGTAGACCATGTTTCTGTTGTCCAAGCGCGGGGTTCAAGAGATGGCGTTGCCTCCCCTAGAGAGGAAGCTCCACCTCTTTCCCCGGGGGAGGATTTTGTCATTAACAAATCTTTTTCAGCTTTGGTCTTCCTTGGGGCTCGAGGGTTCTCCCTCCAAGGAAGCACTTCTTGACTACATCCGATTGGGTGCTGCTGTCAAGCAATCACCGACTTTAGCAGAGGTTGATCTTTTGTCAATTGTTGACGTTGTGGTGTCAGAGGTATCCAATGCGATATCTCCTAATACCTCTGCCTCTTCACATCCTGCAGTAGCTGAAGGCTTAGTTTCTCCCGTGTCTGCTCAACCTACGCGGGAGAAACCAAGTCCAACAATGTCCTGCTAGTGTTTCTCTCCCTCGGGGGAGTTCACTTACAGAGACTCCTTTCGGAGGACTGCAGAAGGTCAGCTTGCTGATCCAACGGCCCCCAGAGGGCGCATCCGTCGCAAGGCTCGCCTTCCTCTTCGCCAGAGAGGCCTTCCTTCACCTGCGGTGAGGAAGCGCCTCTTTGGTTCATCTTCATCGTTGCAGTCCGCCGCAGAGGAGCCTCGTCAGCGTTCACCGACTGTTCCTGCTATGGTCCTGGACCTCTCAGCGGATCGTTCGTGATCCCCTTCGGTGGAAGGTCGTCCTTTCAAAGGGCAAGCCGACCTTCCATTCGACAGACCTGCTGAACTGCCGTCGCCGTTCCTCGAAGCTGATGTGCTTTACACGCCCACGAAACCTATTACGGGGCATCAAGGGTGAAGGGTGTACGCGCCATCGCGTGCATACGTCCCTTACGCGCCATGATGGGCATGCACGCCAACGTTCTCCTGTGCGCCAGGCTTTGCCTCCCTTACGCGCCATGATGGGCATGCACGCCAACGTTCTCCTGTGCGCCAGGCTTTGCCTAAGGTAGTGCGCCAGCACTCAACTGTGTGCCATCAACCTCCTGCGCGCCAGTGCTCTCCTACGCGTCAGCGCTCGTCAACACGCCAGCGCTCTCCAGCGCGCCAGCCTCCACGTACAGCTATCTCTCCTGCGCGCCCACGATCTTTGGATCTGGGAGCTGTAGAGAAGTCAAAGACTTCGCCTACACACCAGCGCTCGCCAACGCGCCCACTGCTGTCTCCAGCGCGCCATCCCTCGCAATCGCGCGCATCCATCTGCTCGCGCCCATTCTCTCCTACAGTTACGCGCCACCATACTGATGCGCGCCAACGCTCACAGGCTCTGACTGCGCGCCAGGGGTATCTCTCCTGTGCGCGCGTGCCCTACGACATCTTCTGGGGCGCGCGAACTCTCGCCTGTACGCCCACGTGTCCAACGACCTGATCCTGCACGCCCACGCACACGAACATTCACCCGCGCGCAATCAGTCTCCTGCACACTCTCCTACGCACCATCACTTGACCCTGGGTATTCCCCATCGCGCGCCCCTGCGCAAGGCTGCTGGACAACGCACGGCAAGGTCGCCATCGCCGCATTCCCCTCCCCCACAAGCGCAGAACAGCGCGCACTGCGGTGGAAGGGAAGCATCCAGAAAGGTCCAGGAACCCTTTTTCTTCTTTCCAGGCGAACCCCACTATGGAAACTCCTCCCAGGGATCCGTCGATCCCTGTCCCTCCAGAGGTAGTGTCTGACAGCGCAGCTCTCAGTCAACAGCCATGGTTTGGGGCACTAATCAGATCGGTTATACAGGCTTTCTGAGTTGGGCCACAGATCCTTGGCTGCGTCTACCCCTCTGAAGAGAAAAAGAGGAGTTTCGGACGCGGTGACTTCTCCAAGAGCTAAGCTGTCTCCTCGTAAGCCTTCGAGGCAGGTTCCTTCACCCCCAGACTTTTTCTCCCTCCCTGTCGGACAAGGATTTCCCGTCCTCGGGAGTCATGTGAGGTGAGACATTCCCCCATCGCACCAATGGGGGAAACCCCACCTCGTGTTGAAAAGTCTTCCTGGGTAGGGGCGGAGAAGAACTTGCCTCCGTCTATGTTAAGAGTCCTACATCCTTCCCAGGAAGGAGTCGAAGGACTCAAAGACAGTGCCAAAATCCTCGACGAGACTTAGGATGGAGCCAGCTAGCCACTTGGAGAACGTCCGCGAATCTCGCCAAGAAGAGACTTTGGGGACAGGAGACTTCACTGCAAGTCCGACATCCGGAGGAGAACTACAAGAGTCAGAGCATGCATTTTGCCGACCCAGAGATTCCTCCTCGTATTTGGCACTCAAAAACCTTCCAAGGACAGAGCTGCTCTGCCCTGGTCTCAGGGGGTTAAGAGTACCAGGGACAAGATCGCTGTCCAGCTCTCTGAGTTGGCCTCCTCCAACCGTTCCAGTGCCGGCAACAAGCTTCTCCCACCTTCTCGCGTACAGCAGAGGAGGTACTTCGAGATCTTGGAGGAGCCTTGTTTAGCTCTTCCTCTCCACCATTCTTTGGAAGAGCTTACCAGGGGAGTCCCTCTAGAGAGACACTCCAACCGGCAGGTCTCATTCTCGGCAACAGAGATCCTTAACCAGGAGAAGTTTGCTTAGTGTGCTATGTAAGCCACTTCGTGGCTGGATATCTGGTTAGGGACCTTAGGTATCCTGATACGCTCTGAGGACTTCTCCAAAGAACGTACCAGGAAAGCTATGGAGACGTTCCTCCTCTCAGACACTCGCATGATCGAGTTTCTGGCCCACCAAGTCTCGAACTTGTGGGCGAACACCATCCTGAAACGTCAGGATGTGGTGGCTGAGAGGTTCCATCAGAGGGTCCTTAGCACCGAGATAAATATGCTCAGGCATTCTTCCTTGGAAGGAACGAACCTGTTTGAGCCTAAGGATGTGGAACAGGCTGCTGAGAGGTAGAGGAAGTCTCCTACCAAGACTCCCTCCTACATAGGGCTTTGACATCCAAGCCCTATAAGCCTCCAGCACCCCAACAGTCCTGTCCTACCAAAACCAGGAAACTGACGGTAGCAGCGAAGACAGTGGTGTCTAAGCCCTTTCCTGTCAAGGACAGGAAAGGCAAAAAGTCCTCCAGGGGAGGTAAGAATCCTAGAGGGAGCAGCCAAGGCCGCAAACGCAAGTATAGGCACTCCCCTTTGCATATCCACCAGTGGGGGGATGCCTACAAAGTTGCGCAGACAGGTGGAAGCAACTCGGGGCCGATTCCTGGACGATTTCCGTAATCAGTCAGGGATATCGCGTCCTGTTCACAACATCTTTACCTCCCCTGACGACGAATCCTGTGTCGATGAGCACCCTTGCCATGGGATCAGCAAGGGGGCAAGCCCTACGGGCAGAAGTACAGACCCTGTTGAAGAACGTCGCTCTCCATGAGGTCCTCGACGGGTCCCCGGTCTTCTTCAGTCAACTCTTTATTGTAAAGAAGGCATCTGGAGGCTGGAAACCAGTCATTGACCTCTCGACTCTGAACAAGTTTATCAAGCAAACTCCGTTCAGCATGGAGACGGCAGACATGGTCAGACTTGCAGTGAGACCGCAAGAGTTCATGTGTACACTGGATCGAACGGACGCGTACTTCCAGATCCCAGTCCATCCATCTTCAAGGAAGTACTTACGATTCAGCCTAGACAACAAGGAGTACCAGTTCAAGGTGCTGTGTTTCGGTCTCTCCACAGCACCACAGGTTTACACCAGAGTGTTCACCCTAATATCTTCGTGGGCACAGAGGATCGGCATCCGTCTCCTCCGTTATCTGGATGACTGGCTGATCCTAGCAGACTCGGTGTCATCCCTTCTTCAACACCGAGACAAACCTCTGGGACTTTGCCAGGATCTGGGGATCATGGTAAATCTCGAAGTCCTCTCTGCTTCCCACTCAAAGACTGGTATACCTAGGCATGATTATAGACACCAATCTCCACAAGGCCTTCCCATCAGACAACAGGATAGCAAGGCTGAGGAAGGTCGCAAGCCATTTTCTCAAACGAGAAGAACTTCCAGCCCAATCGTGGTTACGTCTCCTTTCATCTTTGGCTCGTCTAGTTCCCAACGGTCGCCTCAGGATGAGATCCCTCCAGTGGCGACTCAAGTCCCGGTGGAATCAAGGCTACGATTCCCGGGATGTCATGATGCCTATGGGACCTGCGGAACGGACGGACCTCCAGTGGTGGGTGACAGACGAGAACCTACGAAGAGGAGTGGATCTTCTCGTCCTCCCCCCGGATTTGAAGCTGTTTTCGGGCACCTCAAAGAAAGGGTGGGGGTCCCACGCACTGCACCACACGACCTCAGGCCTGTGGTCAGAATCAGAAAAGTGCCTCCATATAAATCTTCTAGAGATGAAGGCCGTCTTTTTGGCCCTTCAACAGTTCCAACAATACCTGTCGGGTCACTCTGTGGTGGTGATGAGCGACAACACCACAGTAGTGGCTTACATCAACAAACAAGAAGGTACCTTTTCGAAGCAGCTATCCCATCTTGCAACAGAGATACTGCAATGGACTGAAGTCCACTCGATTCCACTATCGGCACGTTTCGTTCTAGGCAAGAGGAATGTGCTCGCCGACAATCTGAGCAGAGCATCTCAGATAGTGAGTACCGAGTGGTCTTTGGATCATCTAGTAGCCAACAAAGTCCCGACTTTGTGGGGTTCTCTGACTGTGGATCTGTTCGCAACAACTCTGAACTTCAAGCTTCCGCTGTACTGCTCCCCAGTCCCGGATCCCAAGGCGCTCTGGCAAGATGCCTTCCAACAACGTTGGGACAACATCGACGTTTACACCTTTCCCCCGTTCGGTCAATCTTTCGATGACCCTCATAGCTCCGCTATGGCATCACACAGAATGGTTTTTGGACCTTCTGCAACTCCTAACGGAGCTACCAAGAGAGCTCCCTCCACGACACAATCTACTCGGACAACTACATGCCAACATCTTCCACAAAGCCATAGCTTCGCTACGACTTCACGCCTGGAGACGATCCAGCATCTCGCTGAGAGAGGATTTTTGCAACAAGTTGTGGTCAGGATGTCTGGACATCTGCGAAAGTCATCCGCAGCTGTCTACCAGGCAAAGTGGAAAGTCTTTTGTGGTTGGTGTCGTTGAAGGGGTATCTCTCCACTCGATGCGACTATTCCAACAATAGAGGAGTTCCTCGTGTATTTGCGGTAAGAAATGCGCCTTTCAGTCTCGGCAGTGAAAGGCTATCGCTCAGCCTTAAGTCTAGCCTTCAGGCTAAAAGGAATGGACATTTCTTCTTCTCTGGAACTTTCCCTACTCATACGAAATTATGAACTTACCTGCCCTCAGTCGGAAGCGAGACCTCCTCCATGGAACATGGTTCGAGTTCTCAGGTCTCTTAAGAGACCTCCCTATGAACCATTACGCCAGGATTCAGATCGCCACCTAACTTGGAAGACGGTGTTCCTACTAGCTTTGGCTTCGGCAAGCGTGTTAGCGAACTTCATAGTCTATCGTATGACATCGCCCATTCAAGGGGATGGGAGGAGGTAACGTTCAGATTCGTCCCTGAGTTTATTGCTAAGACTCAGAATCCGGGAGTAGCGGACCCTCGGTTCGACTCTTTCCAGATTTCTAGTCTCCGTTCTGTAACAGATGACCCAGACCATCTACTATGCCCAGTATGGAGTTTGAGGCTATATCTTGAAAGAATGGCTGCAGTCCGTCCTCATGTGCCAGCGTTATTTGTTAGCACAGGGAGGACTAAGAGGAGGGTCACCAAGAACACCATCTCGGCATGGATTCATAGGGTGATTCATCTGTCCCTGAATCCAGACCCTCCTCCGTCACGTCGCCCTAGAGCACATGATGTCAGTGGCGTAGCTACGTCTCTGGCCTTCAAAAAGAATTTTTCAGTGTCGCAGATCCTTCAAGCTGGAGTGTGGCAGCGTCAGACAACCTTCATAGCCCACTACCTGCAAGACGTGACCCATAGGAGGCTCGATACGTTCTCTATCGGTCCTGTGGTGGCTGCACAACAGCTAGTTTAAGACCTTAAGCTCCTTATTGGACAGGTAGCAGAAGGTTGAGGGCATTGTTACCCGGTTTTAGTCTGCATGAATGAAAAGGTTTGTCTGGTCCGTATTCTTTTTTTCATCATCCCCTCTCTTGGGGAAAGCAGCATCCTGGGTTCTCTGCATAGCTGACCTCAAACCACTGCAGGTAAACCATGCTCCCTTGTGTTCCTAGTATGAAGATAAATACTGTTACGTTCCCATACCCTGACGGGGTGGTATTGGGAAAATCGTAGTCTACAAATTTCCATCTAAAGAACTTCAGAACAACTTCCTAGGACGAGTCACACTTCTTCATACCTTCACACACAGCTTGCGTAGGCTGCAGTCCTTGCGTAGCAAGGTTCTAGCGAGGTGCAGGGACTCCTTATTTCTTGGGTGCTTACACACTCAAATAACGAGGCCCCGGGCAAAGCCAAAAAGCCAGTACTGGCTGGGACGTCCACCCTTCCTAATGGGTGAGTCACCCCTATTAAATAGCGTGGTTTGTATTCCAGTTACGGAACAAATGACAAATTCGTAGATAATTTGTATTTTTCCTAACTATACAAACCTTAGCTACTTAATCAAACTTGCTCGCCGTCCCTATCCCCCTTGAAGTCTTACCTCCAAGCAAAGTGAGCTCAAGCACAGGTGTGCGAGAGGGGAGGGGGGGGGTTAGCAAGCTACCCTCCCCTACCCCTGCTAACTAGCGTTGAGGATAGTAAACCCTCGTTAAATATTAATGGCTCGTCATTTCAGCTACGCCGAAAGTAATACCCCTATTAAATAGCTAAGGTTTGTATAGTTAGGAAAAATACAAATTATCTACGAATTTGTCATATTTACCCCTGATGTTCTTTCTTCTGGTAACGATGGTTAACCACCATCCACTGCCTAGTCGTGTGAATACAGAAGTAATATAGTAGAAACCTTCGTCCTTTAATAAGAACAACATCCTTTCAGCGAAGCTGGATAAGGTTGGATAAGTTTTTCATTTATTTAAGGTAGCATTAGTTAACCACTGGCAAAGGATATATAGTGGTGTTCTGTGCTAAGTAATGTTGAAGACCCATTAACCCTTTTACCCCCAAAGGACGTACTGGTACGTTTCACAAAACCCATCCCTTTACCCCCATGGACGTACCGGTACTTCCTTGCAAAAAAATTGCTATAAAATTTTTTTTTTCATATTTTTGATGATTTTTTGAAAAAAATCAGGCATTTTCCAAGAGAATGAGACCAACCTGACCTCTCTATGACAAAAATTAAGGCTGTTAGAGCAATTTAAAAAAAAATATACTGCAAAATGTGCTTGTAAGAAAATAACCCCTGGGGGCTAAGGGTTGGAAATTTCCAAATAGCCTGGGGGTGAAAGGGTTAAAGATCCATTAAGTCAAAACTAACAACATTGAATAAGCTTTTCAATGAACTAATTGGGACCAGGTTAGTGCGTCAGAGAGCGAGTGTAGTAAGCGTCTCCCTAGTTCAAGGCAAGATGGGTAATATGGCGAAGATGAGTAGAATAAGATGGTTCATTGATTGAAGGTTAACCAGAAAATCCACCTAGCTAAGTAAATTAATATGATAGGATAGCTGAAGTTAGTTTATGGAGAATCCATACAACATATAATGAAAATTTAGTTTTCCATTTCAATCACGAGAATGATGTATTTACATACTAATCTAGGGATTTTTTTTTCTCTTTAGGGGAGAGTAATAACACCGTATTAATGATTGCCCAACACTATACTTATATACTGTATAAATCAGTTTATGCCTGAAAGTGATACTGTATCAATAAATCCTATTTTTACTCTGACTTTTGTGTCTATAAATCCTATTTTTACTCAGACTTTTGTGTCTATAAATCCTATTTTTACTCTGACTTTTAACGTTGCTTTTTATAAATATCTTTTGAGTTTTAAGCCCTGTCTACACGATCGAGCATGGCCGACGGGCAAACAGTGATACCAGACCACAATGGTTGATGACGTCAGAAGCGGGAAAACCACAGACAAGGATCTGGCATCATACAGCGTTGCCAGATCCCTGCCTTTAGTTTTCCCGCTTCTGACGTCATCAACCCTCATTTGTTCCAATACAGGAACTTACCTCGAACTACTTTCATAGGAGTTACCTGGAACCTCCTCTCAATCGACCAGTTTTGTGGAGTTTACCCTACTCCCATTTTCTGTAATGGTAGGCCTAGGCGGAAGGATACGTGCCCTGAGGGCAATGCCTAGGCAGGCCACATGTGAGCTAGGGTCGCGACCTTCAGTAAGTTCTCTGGTCGCGTCGTGATATCATCTCGACGCTCCTCATATCTCAGTGCGACCTATTATGGTCTGGTATCGCTGTTTGCACGTCGGGCATGCTCGAGCGTGTGGACAGAGCTTGTGTTTTTGACCAGGCACCATCTGTGATGTTAGATCGGATGTTCTATTCATGGAATTAATGTTTATTTTAACTCTTGAAGAAAATTGCAATGTTAACTGAAGTGGAGCTTCTGTTAGTCAGTGGATTGCAAAAGGCCAGTCATTAGATTATTCTAATTAAGTATTTCCACTTTACAAAATATTCTTTAGTTTATATTTCCTATTATTAATGTCATTGAAATGTCTAGTTTGTCATTATTTCCGCTATTCTATATTTAGTACATTATATTTTATATTTATAATCACGCAGAATGTTTTACTAAAAGTATAGTAATTTTTGAAGGGTACAGTAAAACATTTGAATAAGATATATCTTTACAATTATAATTTTTTATTTATTTTCCAGACTTGAATAATCAAAAGAGGAGTCTACTATATGCTGCTCAAAACAGGATATTAAACTACAAGTATTACGACACATTCCAAGAGGAAGATCAGCAGCCAATAATCTGCGATTTCAGAAGCCGCACCAGTCTTTATCTGAAGTGGCCATTGAAGATCCATTTGAGAAATATCCTTATAGTCCTACGAATATCCTGAAATCCTCAAGTGACCAGGTTGTGTGGGATTGTGTCTTAGGATGGTTACTGTATTTCATTTACATTTCAAAGGTTCGATACCAATCGTTTAGTGAGGATAAAAAATAAGTATAGTTAGTTAATCACTAATATAAATTTTAAAGCAATATTATAATCATATTAATTCAAGCTTATCAAATTGTTTTTATATATAGAAGCCTTGAACTTAATATATTTAAAGCTATTAACTTCACTCAGTCTATCGCAAGTATATTTTTGCCGTCAATCTTTACAAAATTAGTTAATATAAAGCTAATATTAGTTTCTAATTCTATGCATCTTTCAGGTTAGAAAAATATGATTCTATTTTTATAGTAAATTCTAAACGGCCCAAATTTAACTTCCATAATTAGGTCAGATCAATATTAACGAGCCTTTTTGATTTCTAACTCAAATTCATTTGCAATTTCCTTTTTTTAGTATTTTGAACAATCATTTAGTTGTCTGAAAACTAGTTGGCGAATACGGATATACTGATTGATAATTTAATTATTTGAATTTTAAATGGATCAGTTTTATATTATTGTAAATGTTTATGAAAAATTAGGAAATTGAAGATTGACAACCAATGAAGACGAATAATTGTATTTGAGGAAGAACTTCTTCCTTAGATATTTGCTCTTCAAGTTTTTAATTTTCATTAACTATTAAAATTAAATGGCGGTTTCCTCTGGATCGCTTAAACATACTTCTATATCGTATTATTTCTAGAATTATGTAAAGTACTCTCTCTCTCTCTCTCTCTCTCTCTCTCTCTCTCTCTCACTTAAACATACTTCTATGTCGTATTATTTCTAGAATTATGTAAATCTCTCTCTCTCTCTCTCTCTCTCTCTCTCTCTCTCTCATATCTTGGAATTAATGTTATATTCACAATGGAAATATGATACCTGTTTCAAAATAAGTTATTTTTTGCAATATTTGTTGAATCAATCATTTTTCCAAATTATTTTAATCATTCTGGTCACATATAGTATTCCAAATACTCGTTTGCAGAAGCAGGTTCTATTTATTATTTTCAATCCAGTTTCAAAACAGTAATATTGACAGAAATACTATTGAAAGAATATCACTTTTGTCTACTGGTTCTAAGCTTTTCATATTTATACAAAAGATGAAGTTAACTGACTTGTACTCTTAATCTAGAATAGAACCTACATAGTTAATAACAGTTGTAGGTTTCTTTTACTTATTAAATTCATATCAAAGGATTTCATGAAAGGAATAGATTTAGGGAAACGTTAGGTCTTCCCGGAGAGTCTTAGAAGGAAACTATCACGTGAAGTAGGTTTAAATCAACATTGTTGTATTATTTCTTGAAAGTAAAGGTTAAGATTAATATATTGTAAAGAGAAGCCTCACACACATCTGGTCCTTGATAAGCAGGCTAAACTTGAAAGGACGAAGGAAGGAATTTAACCTTAGGGACGTAAGAAGGGAGGAATTGCACCTTATGGGGATGTTGGAAGGTAGGAATTGCACCTTGGGTATGTAGGAAGTAAGGATTTGCTCCTTAGCTATGTAGGAAGATAGGAATTGCTTAGAGGGACATAGAAAAGGACGGAATTGCACCTTAAAAGGATATAGTCAGACAGGAATTGCTCCATATAGGGATATAGGAAGAAAGGAATTGAATTTAAGTAACGGCTTCAGATGAAAAAATTAGAGATCAATATTTAGGACAAAGGAAAGAAGAATAATTGTAGGAAAGCTAAAAATAATTTCTTAAAATGAGATCCATTTTGAGGTTAGTAATTTCAAAATAACAATTTATAGGATATCTATGTTTTTGAAATTTTCCTTTGTAATGGAATGTAGATAGTAATGTATCTTTAAATGT
This sequence comes from Palaemon carinicauda, assembly GCF_036898095.1. Classification (NCBI taxonomy): domain Eukaryota; kingdom Metazoa; phylum Arthropoda; class Malacostraca; order Decapoda; family Palaemonidae; genus Palaemon; species Palaemon carinicauda. The sequence goes on along the minus strand of NC_090767.1, from coordinate 60,303,015 downwards.
ATTAAAAAGTGGTTTATAAGTATAATTGCTTTGCAAATCTAATAGAAATATATAAATAGGATGTGTTAATAATAGTTATTGATTGTTTTAACGTTTAGGTAGTAAACCATATATATCAAATGCTTTAAACCAGTTAGAGTTTTATGTACAATGAAATACTGTTGTTGTATTTATGGCTTTATTAGATACAAATATTTATCATTAAAACTTTTGTCATTCATAACTACATTGGTAATAACTTTACATCGCTTATAATGATTATTTCAAATATTTTGTATTTAATGTATTCATAAGAATTTGTTTAGATGAAAATCACTTTAGATACAATAACAAGGTTCTCGAATGATAATCTACGGCCTAAAAAGCCGTCATGTCACTGCTAGTTGTATCACTACATATTTATTGAAGTCAAACGACCCAGCATTTTGATATTATTTAGTAATATGGGCATTACTAAACACTTTTGTTATAGCCTAAGTTTATTATAGTCTGAGAACACGATAGGGTTTATTAACCCTTTTACCCCCAAAGGACATACTGGTACGTTTCACAAAACACATCCCTTTACCCCCATGGACGTACCGGTACGTCCTTGCAAAAAACTGCTATTTAAATTTTTTTTTGTATATTTTTGATAATGTTTTTAGAAAATTCAGGCATTTTCCAAGAGAATGAGATCAACCTGACCTCTCTATGACAAAAATTAAGGCTGTTAGAGCAATCTAAAAAAAATGTACTGCAAAATGTGCTGGGGAAAAAATAACCCCTTGGGGGTTAAGGGTTGGAAATTTCTAAGGAGCCTGGGGGTTAATTAGCTATTCAGATATGAATAAATCCTTTATCTAATTCTTAGACTATTAATATAGGATATGAATAAGGCATTCGATATGTCCGTATTACTAATAAATGACATCAAAATGTTGGACAATCCGAGTTCACTGACCATGTAGTTAACACTACTAACAGTAATACGACCCCTTTTTCCATAAATGATCATTCAGGAGCCCTTGCTCTTGTATCTGAAATGATTTCCGTCTATACCAGTTATAAATGGACCTTATGGAATAGCACCTATAACAAGAAAATATTATAGAATATTTTCTTATTGTCTTGAAATATTTCTTAGTTTCATATATCAATTTGCTATATGTAACAAAAAGGACTTTTCGTATTGTACTTCAAAATTTTGACGATATTCAAATTGTGTGTATTACAAATAAGGAAATAAAATACATATGAAAGGTATTACAGTTTTTAATTTAGTTTCCCATGTATCAAAGAAAACTGGAGTAAAACGCCTTTATAGAAAACTTAAAATGATAAAGAAAACGTAAAGTCGAAACCTCATATGGCAGAGTGTTCTCCTTAACCAGCCCCCTACCCCTTCAAGTACCAGCAAAATGCCTTACTCCCCACGAGAAAGAGGCCAAAAGGAGCCATGAAATAGTCCTTTCTCCTAACTAGTCACTTGTCCATTGGGACTGTTATCTACCCCCCAATTTCAGAGTTCACCCCCCCACTGGGGTATGAGAGCGGCAGTACAAGTGTTGTATGAATAATATAAGTCAAGATGGCCGAACTGTCTCGGTATTTCATTTTGGATCAAAGTCCGCTTCTTAATCGAGCCGTCTGTTTAGGTATTTTCCTGACGAAAGTCCTGATAATTATTATATTTCCATTAGTTAATTTTCCTCAAAAGCCTCCTTAATCAATGTTGAAGGTATTGAATTAAAGATACTTTTCATAAATATTTAGCCTACCACTTGAAGCTTTAACACAATATGGCTGAAGAAAACTTAGAAATTCGTTGAATTCTTTTATTGTAGAAGATTGAATGGGAAACATAACAGTTTTCAGTGTCATCATTTTATAATTGAAGTACAAACACATGACGTCAATGACAATACATATTAAATTCATGAAACCACATATTTCATGATTATGTAAGTAGTGCTTTATCTAATAGTAAAATTATTAATTAAAAAAGTAGGAAGAGGAAAGCCCACCAAGGCCTTCCCCTGTCCCACCTAGTAACTAAAATTTAATGCAAAGTTTTCTTCGGATGAAGCAATGTTACTAGGCCCTTGAATGCTTTCCTTTTCCTTCTTTTTTTTCGATTTTATTGATAATTTTACAAATAATGATATGGAGATTGTGATTTAAAGACTTCAGGAATAGTTTGGAGCTCTTCTGAAGATAAATGGTAAAACATTTATGCTGTTATTTACATTATAATAAGGCAGATTCCATCTCTTTAAAGTTACGTTACTTCTTTAATGAAAACATGAAATTATACACTTAGACAAGATAAACAAACTTAATATATCTAGAATTGAAAATGAATAAAAAATCCAAGGAAAGATAAAGTCATATTTTCAGTCCTTTGTGCGATTTCAGAACGATCCATTACTACAGACACCCGAAGCTCTCTCAAAAGCAGACAAGATTCGCAAATGCCAAAGTTGCCTCCCTGTCTCGCCCCATTTCATGCACACGATTGAGTCGGGTAAAGGAGAAGAGCCGTGCAAGACTACTGCCCTGACCGTCCTTGCTACTCCTCCCAGCGGACGGTCAGATCGGACCGAGGTACGCATTCGTCTTACACGCGGACACACAAATCACTTTAGTTGTGTAATAGAGTTCTCAAATAAAACCCTTAGAGAAGTGACGTTGGAAAGCAAATTTTAACCTGAAATACTTTATCTATATAGTAAGACTATTTTAAAACAACCAAAATAACCTTATAAAAATGTCTTTTGTTTTACTTATGATGGACGATGTTGTGAAACATCATTTGGTTCTAATGAAATATTTATCTTCAGTTTGAGGTAAATTTACAATGTTTTAATTCAAAGTTGATATATCTCATAATAAAAAAAAAATGGACATATAAATGAGTCGCAAAAATATACAATATTGTACTCCTAGAAATATACTTATGTCTTATACACCTATAGAATTGAATAAAGTCAACCCCACTAGATGTTATCCTCGTATATACTTCAATATATCTCCCTTTAATATACGGCCAACAACTAACAATTATTCATATTACTCCTTAGGTTATAATCTATTAATATAATACCTTAGTATACTACCATGGGCATATATTCCTTTCCTAAGGTTATCCTCAGCCAATAACCAAAGGAGATCATTATTTCTATAACGTATTTTACGCAGGTCGTGTGCAACTTTATATATAAATACAAGTTACAGTCCAAATAAGTATGATAAAACTATTTTTCAGTAATGAAAATAACTCCACACTTTCTGAATTATTATCCTTAACTGACTTTAGATTAATACTATCTGAAGTGAAGTTTAAAGATGCATATTTAAGATATTGGAATGAGCTCAGACACAAGAAACAGACACTGAGATAACGAACAGTACGATATACTCTACTGAAAAACAAGCAAAAGATGAACAGATATTGAATAACAAACATTATTTAGAACTGTTCTACATGAAAAACCTGTAATCTTAATACATATTTCATACCCTTTCTACATTAAAAGCTGTAATTAAAACCTTTCCGACATCTTTAATGGAACACTGACCAAATAAAGCTTACGTCCTTAGGAAACAGAGAAAAGAACGACCTAACTTCTCCCTAAGGATCTCACACTAATCCCACATTCCTTGCAGTGGAATCCTTAACGCTTTCATAACACAAAGTCCCAAAACTCGATATTGAAATATTTTTATCACATTTAAATAAGAAACTAATTATCAAGGATCGAAATGTACTGATTTAATCTCTTTGCTATACTGGTGTGCAATGAATAACAATCTTGCTATACTGTCTGCGACTCTTCCACCACAGACTAGGACTTAACAGCCACATCAGACATAAGCACCCACCCCAAAGATAGGAGGCTGATGGCTAACTACAGAACCCAATACATGGACACAAGCGGGCGCCGACGACGATACTGGTGTGCAATGAATAACAATCTTGGAGCGTAAAATAGATTTAAAAAAAATAAACTTGTTATCAATAAGAAAAAAATATCCGATTGGGAATCCTTTGATTACAGTTTCCTTAAAGGATTATTGGATTGAATTCAGGGATATAGCCCAGCACTTGGGCTCGTAAGGCCATTCAGCTCTCAAGTGCAACCTGGGGAAAATCCTGCGGGTACAATTCCAAGAAAAGGTCATAAGAGCTTGGACAGCAAGATGGAAGAATGAAGGCAGGAAAGGATGAGGGTAAGTCATAGTGCAGCTATAGTATGGGATGAAGGATCACTGCCAAGACTGTTAAGTGATGCCTACAGAGAATCTGGTGAGGTGTACTGATGGCACTACCCTTTTCTGCCTTTTGAGAGAGAGAGAGAGAGAGAGAGAGAGAGAGAGAGAGAGAGAGAGAGAGAGAGAGAGAGACTCTAATTCACTGTCCTGGAATAGTGAGACTAATGTATTTTGGTTATGCAACATCCAATAGCCCACATTTGATTTCCATTACTATTGAACTCCATCGATTCTTTTTTAATCATACCTAATAATTCCTCCATTGGGGTTAAGTTAGGAACGTTTACCTCGTGACCCTGACAATCCGTAAGGTGACCAATCTTAGCACTACACGCCAATACAGCCCAAAACTACTGCAAGACAGTAGGAGGTCAAAGAATAAACGCTCGGCCCACTGACAATACGAAGATAATCAGCCACAACATCGAAGGCTTCAGCAGCAGTAAAGTGAAAATTCTGGTAGAGCTACAGCCAGATATCCTGTACTTAAAAGAAAATCACAGAATGAACAACCAACCAGCTGCCGGGAATGCACCTAGCTATTGATACTGCTAGCCAAACTTATGGAAGTGCTAGCTTTGTCAAAGACAAGTGACTAGTAGAGTACTGCTTAAACTGAAAATTGTCCAACTTGAACATCATCTCCACATCAAAACCCCCAATGCACTATTTGAGTGGCTCCCTACCTAAGGAGCTTCAGGGGAAAATGAATTTAATTATTGGGGACTTTAACCACCACGGTACGAACTGTGGATATGAGGCAAATGGAAAAAAGGTTAATTTCAGGGGCTCTGAGCAATAACCTTGAACTACTATATGACTCGAAAGATACCTAAACCTTCGCCAGCGGAGATGGAGGAGAGATTACAACCCAGATCTTGCATCCACCAATTTCACAGGCTCCAAACTTCTCACTCGATCAGTTTTAGAGCCCATACCAAGGTCTCAACATGGCCCAGTACAAATTGAATCCCACCAAGTAATAAGACCCGGGAAATCCAAAATATCTCCCAAGATTTAACTTTGGGAAAGCAAAATGGACAGTCTTTACGGAAATGATTGAACAACATAGTGACATTGGACAGTCTTTACAGAAATGATTGAACATAGTGACATTGGAAAGTCTTTACAGAAATGATTGAACAACATAGTGATATTGGACAGTCTTTACAGAAATGATTGAACAACATAGTGACATTGGACAGTCTATTCAGAAATGACTGAACAACATAGTGACATTGGACAGTCTATTCAGAAATGACTGAACAACATAGTGACATTGGACAGTCTATTCAGAAATGATTGAACAACATAGTGACATTGGACAGTCTTTACAGAAATGATTGAACATAGTGACATTGGACAGTCTTTACAGAAATGATTGAACATAGTGACATTGGACAGTCTTTACAGAAATGATTGAACAACATAGTGACATTGGACAGTCTTTACAGAAATGATTGAACAACATAGTGACATCATACCACCTGAACCGTGTCATTATGATGAGCTTATCAATCTAGTATAGAAATCAGCTCAAAAGAATAATATCTAGAGACTGCAGAAATATATTCATGGAATGACCGACCAAATTAAAGAACTGCATGAGCTTTACACCTCATACAAAGACCAATTCAGCTCAGATATCATTGACATGGGAGAAAATGATCTAACACTTCGGAACCAAAAGTCGAGAATGATGGCATGACCAACAAGGTCAACTGTACATAGACTCAATTTCAAGAACAGACCACCATAACGAGTAGCAACCATACAGCCCAATGACATTGCATACTAACTGATTATAAGTAGCCGACTAAAGAACAAAGGAAGAGACAGTAAAAGGAGATGAAAGCTACCATATGGAAACGACATCTTCCCACCCTTTACTTTAGATGAACTGAAGAAAGAAGTCACATTGCTAACGTCAAACAAGGATGCAGGAATACATGGGATTCTGAATGCTTTCCTGAAACACCAGGGCACAAAAGCACAATAGTGGTTATTGTCTCTCTTTAATTCATGCATAAGAACAAAGAAAAGACCAAGAAAAAAGAAAAAAACTAAAGTAGTTACCCTTCTGAAATCCAATAAAGCTCCAACAAACCCAAAGAGCTAGAGGCCCATATCATTATTATGTACTCTCTACAAACTCTGTGAGAGATTAATATATCAAACAGAATTTCAAAGACAGTAGACAACCTCCTCACCCCAGACCAAGCTGGGTTCAGACCAGGATACTCCTGCTGTGGCCAGATCCTCAACCTAACGCAATAATAGAGGACGGATTTGAACAGCGCCAAATCACAGAGGCAGTGTTCGTAGACCTACTAGCTGCATACGGTACTATGAATCACAGAGGTCTACTTCTGAAACTCTCCAAAATATTGAAAAAGAGGATATTATAGTGGATATAATCTGAAGCCTCAAAGAAAACAGCAAATTCTATATAGAGATGGATGGCACTAAAAGCAGATGGCGAGCACAAAAGAACAGCCTACCTCAGGGCTCGGTTCTTGCACCACTGCTGTTCAATATGTATACTACTGACCAACCCTCCCACCAAACATCCGCATATTCATCTACGCAGACGATCTGTGTCTGGCAACACATGCCGCAACCTTTCACAGAGTTGAAAAACAACTATCCGCCACCCTAGAGCAGATAGGGCAGTACTATGACAAGTGGTTTCTAAATCCAAAGATTCAAGTCCATACATTCCACCTTAGAAACAGAGAAGCCAATCGCAAAACACAAGATCCTCTGGCATGTGGCATAGAGCTAGAACATAGCCAGTTTCCAGTGTACCTAAAATTGGATAGAACTCCGTCATTTGATACCCATCTGCAGAAGCTTCGAGGGAAGGTTTTCTCTCGCAATTCCCTGTCAAAAGAAACTAGCAGGAACCAAGTGGGGAGCCAATGCTCACACATCAAGAGTAACTGTATTAGCCTTGTGCTATGCACCAGCAAACTACCATATACCAGTGAGGAGCAGATCCTTACATGCCAAGAAAATAGGCCCTAAGCTCAACTAGGCGTCCCACTCCCACCAGCACCATTTAGAAACTCGCTGGTAATGCCCCCACACCTCCAGAAATCAAGAGGCATACAACAAAATCTGAAAAGAAAAAAAAAAACAAATCTTGAAATGAAGGCACCCATTACAATCTCGCATGGCAGTCAGTTCCAAGTAGACTTCAAGTCGAGAAAGAGCTTTGCCCCTGTGGAGGGACTGCCAGCCCAAATACGAAGGAAGAATGATGGAATGGACCGACAAAGGGACTCCGATAGGAGACGAACCCCCGACGATGCAGTGCAGGACCCCGTTTAAGAAATTGCTGATGGGGTACTACTTCTCAGACAGGTTTGATGTGCCCTAAACAGAGCTAGAGCAGTCAGAACAGGTGAGAATCTAGTTAAACAAGCTATTAAAACTGACCAGTCCGGCTAATGGGGAGAAAATACCCAGACAATCAATCACGCCTACAATTCCATAATTTGGACAACTCTGACTTAATCAAAGGGAATCTAAAATAGAGTAAATCGGATTATAAATTACCTATACAGTATTTAATTTATTAACATTTTAAAACGATATTCCAATTACTGTGACCTTTGCGGGTGTAAACTACTTGATATGTCTCTTGCGTTATATTTTATCTTCAAGGAACGATACTGTTTGAAGACAGGACTATTACTGCACATCAGTATTGCACTAACCAAAAAAAATTGATAAACAAATAATCAACTCCGGATAGCTAAGTTGGTAGCATCGGGGGCTTCATTTTCAGAGGTCCCGAATTCGCGTCCCCGCCAGGACGCGGATAGTGTGAGACCTTCTACCGGGGGGGGGGGGGGGGGTACTCCCAAGGATGGCACCTGGGGAGGAGGTTAGAGGGGGCTAGCGATAGCCCCTGCTAGCTTAGGGTCGCCCGAGCAGAATGATGTAATCGAGTGAGTAGAGACCTAAAACCCGCAACTTTAACTTTTAACCCAGAAATCAATTTATAAACACAGGTTATGAGGATACGTAAACGAAGTAATTTTATGGAAATGGAACTTTCATACCTTCACCAATATAAGGAAATAAAAAATCTTTTCCTTAAATCCAGGAAATTTCGAACTTAGCATACACAAACCTGACGGGCCTTTTTGTTAACGGTTTATATACCTACTATACTAAATCGGTCCCAGACCCTTTAAACATCGCAAACATTCCTTGACAGCTTTCCGTCAACGACAATATATTCGAGAACTTATTACACAATTCGTCTAAAAGTGATTAAAGCGTTATTTATCCCTCCTTTATGTCCTGGGCCCAAACGACACGAGACAAGAAACAAAATGGAGTTTGTGAACCGAGCTGTTAACCTTTTCAGAGAGCCCAGGTGTCTCGCTATAATAGAAAGCGATGAAATGCAGGACTTGAAAATGACTCTCTTACTAAACTCCTTGGAACACTTACGTTAAGTACACTTAATAATCTTTAACATTTAATTACCTTAACTTGAAGATTTCATGAAAGATTTGGAAATAACAGTTACCTCTGTTTACACATTAACTTCAAAAAGAGCATAAACATATGTGGAGCACATTAAATCACAATCCTTTTCACATTAAATAAACTTTACACTACTTACATAACACAGTTCATTACAAAATTAATGTATCTGTCATTGACATAAGTGCGTACAACTTTGCTAGAAATGAAAATGATGGTACCAAAACCTGTACATTTGACATTACAAACTTCTACAACTTTGAATAAGATCATTTATAACAAATTCTAAATGATAAACCATTTCCAAACTTAAATTTGAGGCTTTTGAGTTAATAATGGAATAACACTCATAATTTTCATGACTTTAGCTGTCAGGGTAAAACCTACGCTGACAAGACAGATGGATCAATAAGCAGACTAAAATTCAAAAATGTTTACCAATACAGGCTGTCGGCCTTTGACAAATACAATATATTCAAGCCAACACATTGAGCCACAGCTCTCGAGACACCAGTGAAAGAATGAACACGTTCTGTACATGGGGAACATAATAACAGTCTAAATGAACAAGTGATTCCTCTAGTTAAGAACAGGATATACTTCATGGACCCTTTAGCCCATCTCATGGTGAGGAATAAAATGGAAAAAGCTGATACTCAAAGAGGAGGGGGCCAGCGGGAGACTCATCAGCCATATGAGGCGAGTCTCTTTTTATAACATTTCCAAATTTTAGGATAAGGAAGGATCAAGGATGGGGAACGGGAGATCTGAAATTGGAGGCAAACATTAAGTTGCAATAAAAGAGAACTTCATAATTCAAACTTACTTGAAAGCACAACGTCTCCCACTACTTTTAACAAGGTATATTCCTGTAGCAGAGAGAGAGAGAGAGAGAGAGAGAGAGAGAGAGAGAGAGAGAGAGAGAGAGAGAGAGAGAGAGAGAGAGAGAGAGAGAGAGAGAGAGACCATACTATTCTTTATCTTTAACTTATAAATCAAAAGTATTATTCTAGTTTGTTTTCATCCTTGGAAAACATAGAGATGCAAAAGGTGAATATATCTTTAAATGATTTAGCAGAGTGGATATGAATGTGTTGAGGTGGTTTGGCCACGCTGAGAGAATGGAAAAGTGGCTGTCTGCTAAAGAAGGTGATGAATGCAAGAGTTGATGGGAGAAGTACAAGAGGAAGGCCAAGGTTTGGGTGGATGGATGGAGTGAAGAAAGCTCAGAGTGACAGCAAAAGTTAATTATTGTACAGAATATTATGGTTTTAATATTTTTCTTATTTAAGAAACAAAAGGGATGATAGCATAGGAAAAAACTTAACCCTTTTACCCCCAGGCTATTTGGAAATTTCCAACCCTTAACCCCCAGGGGGTTATTTTTTTCCCAGCACATTTTGAAATATATTTTTTTTAAATTGCTCTAAAAGCCTTAATTTTTGTCATAGAGAGGTTAGGTTCATCTCATTCTCTTGGAAAATGCCTGAATTTTCTCAAAAAATTATCAAAAATACAAAAAAAAAAAAATTTGATAGCATTTTTTGCAAGGACGTACCGGTACGTCCATGGGATAAAGGGATGAGTTTTGTGAAACATACCAGTACCAGTACGTCCTTAGAAATATGTATAAATATCAAATCCACTATATAGACTTTTCAAATACTTAATCCACAAAGCAATGCCAGATAAAAATCTGGAATGCAAAGATTGACTGGAAAAACTGGAACTCTTAAAAGCAAGATTGAAAAAACAAACCAAGAAAACAATGACATGAAATAATGAATTCGGTGAGTGCACAAAATAGCTCCTTAAGCCAAGGTGGGTAGTGGATAACTCTGAATAACTCCATAGGGAATATAGTCCTCAGAATAACATATAGATCAATGAATATCCAAGATAACTTTATTATCTAATGAGTGCCCTCGATAACCCAATAGAAGTGTTCTGAAGAACGCTGAAGGCGAGGTGTCCAGAATAAGTTCCCAAGAACAAGATGGGTCTCAGGAATAGACCTAAGGAACAACGCCTAAATAATTCCATACATAAAGATGGTGTCTTGAATAGACCAGTGTAAGCTACAAAGATTCTGTGGACTAGTTCCGGGAGGCCCTGCTGCTGCCTCCGATGCCTTAGATGACCGCGGAGGTAGCAGCAGTAGGGGATTCAGCATTATGAAGCTTCATCTGTGGTGGATAATGTGGGAGGTTGGGCTGTGGCACCCTAGCAGTACCAGCTGAACTCGGTTGAGTCCCTTGTTAGGCTGGGAGGAACAGAGAGTAGAGGTCCCCTTTTTTGTTTTATTTCATTTGTTGATGTCGGCTACCCCCCAAAATTGGGGGAAGTGCCTTGGTATATGTATGTATGTATGTATGTAGTTAATCCTAAAAACTGGTGACGGAAATAAATGCCCCAGAGACATAACTGAATCAAGAAACTCTTCGAATAAGTTTACTGATGAAAATTCCCAAATTACTACAAAGGCTAATATGTGTCCAACATAACCTAAATAGAATCCATCTAAAGCCTGAATTTCTTCACAATCCATGGCTCAGAGGTTCCCCCGAATGACCCCATAGACCGGGGGGTGGGGGCCGCTACGAACGGAGTTTTAAGCAAATTGGAAAAATTGGTAAATCAAGGCATTAACCAATGACCAATCTTTGTCCAGGAAAAATTTGTAGAATGACGTTTTAGAACAAAAAATGCTAAAAAAAGCCTGAATACTAAAGGTCATTGTACCCAAAAGTGACCAAAAAATATATCTTTAAAACATAATTACATACATACATTCATATACCAAGGCACTTCCCCCAATTTTGGGAGGTAGCCGACATCAACAAATGAAAACAAAAACAAAAAAGGGGACCTCTACTCTCTACGTTCCTCCCAGCCTACCAAGGGACTCAATTGAGTTCAGCTGGTACTGCTAGGATGCCACAGCCCACCCTCCCCCGTTATCCACCACAGATGAAGCTTCATAATGCTGGAAATTAGCTAGAAAAAAATCTGTAAGCAAAGATTGCTCACAAATAACTCTATAGAGCAAGGATTGCCTGAAGTAACTCGACAAATCCAAGGGCAATCGAACAGGATATGAGAATTTTCTCTAAGGGGTACTTTAAACCAGGCTTTATCAATCCTTAATAAAAACAACTCAAAGAAAAACTTATAATATCTTGAAACCAAAGCGGGTCTTTCTAAACTGTCAGAGAGAGAGAGTGGCCTAAAAGTTTCTTTGAGTCAGGCATAAACCTGAAACTTAAAAAAGCTTTGTAAAGCTTTGTAAACCTAACCATGAAGGAAAATACTTTAAATTGATATTTGAAGATCATAATCTTTTACCTAATCTTGAAAAATTGTTCTTACAATTAACAATAAGACCCAAAAGAAGAAAAGAATCGATAACTAGCGTCCTTGGGGAGAACACGAAGGGAAACCAACTTGAGAAATTATAACTATAACTACGTAGAGAGAAGAGGTCCCCTTTTTTGTTTTTGTTTCATTTGTTGATGTCGGCTACCCCCCAAAATTGGGGGAAGTGCCTTGGTATATGTATGTATGTATGTATCAAGATTAAATAATTTAGTTGTTATTAATTTTACCAAACCATTTCATTCTTCAGATATCTAGAAACATTCCAAGTTCAATTTTAATTTCAATACTTTTCTCCGGTAACCAACAAAGCATATGATTTTAGCTACTCCTTAGAGGGGACAAACAGGAAGCCTTCAGAAAAACTGAAAAATCATAATTGCATCTTCACATAAAGACATTTTGTATAGAAAGTCAAAATTATAAGGTTTCTGGATTTAATTAGGAATAGATTTTCAATCTAGATAGCCTTTGAATTTTGTAGAAAGTCTCAACTCCTTAGAAACGGTAGCATATCAAATTCGTTAAATCATCAACAATTAGGAATGAATGGCGAGCGATTGTGACTCAGTTCCGGTAGGCCCTGCTGCTGCCTCCGATGCCTTAGATGACCGCGGAGGTAGCAGCAGTAGGGGATTCAGCATTATGAAGCTTCATCTGTGGTGGATAATGTGGGAGGGTGGGCTGTGACACCCTAGCAGTACCAGCTGAACTCAGTTGAGTCCCTTGTTAGGCTGGGAGGAACGTAGAGAGTAGAGGTCCCCATTTTGTTTTTGTTTCTTTGTTGATGTTGGCTACCCCCCAAAATTGGGGGAAGTGCCTTGGTATATGTATGTATGTATCAACAATTAAGTGATGATAAAATATCAACCTTGAGAAGAGACTACAGAAGACTTTGGCTAAAGTATCCGACTTAGTTTCGCCGAGCGAATAACTTTCTGGACACAATGTTCATATATAATCAGTGACTAACAACGTAAAATTGATAGCTTAAGGAAATTTCCCCATCGGTAAGAATTATCATTTGGATATCTTCAGATTATTCAGCATCATAAAAAGACTTCACATGAAATAGAGCAGGAAAAGTAGAGTTAAATTACTGCTACTGAAATTTGGTCTTTCAGAAGAATTCAGCATCTCAGCAGAGAACTCTAAGAAGATCTAACAATCGTCATAGGATTTATGTCATCTAATTAAAAGCAAAACCTAATGACGAACAAACACTCAGAGAATAAGACAGCCTAACGGAAAGGAAAAATCGAAACAAAGCCTTATAAGACCATAAGCTAAAACACAGGGTAAGAAATCCGGAATTGTTAAGTAGCCTTCCACTCTTATCAGCCTTAGTCCAATATCCAAAGGTGGCACCAAGAACATTGGTATCATAGATACACAATGAAGAATGAAAATCACTGTAGGAAACAGATCATCACCCAGCAGGACCTCACCTGACTGACTTGTGATCAGTAGTACTTTAGGTCACAAGAATATATTAACCCTTTTACCCTCAAAGGACGTACTGGTACGTTAAACAAAACTCATCTTTTTACCCCCCTGGACATACCGGTACGTCCTTGCAAAAAAAAATGCTATAAATTTTTTTTTTTCATATTTTTGATAATTTTTTGAGAAACTTCAGGCATTTTCCAAGAGAATGAGACCAACCTGACCTCTCTATGATAAAAATTAAGACTGTTAGAGCAATTTAAAAAATATATACTGCAAAATGTGCTGGGGAAAAAATAACCCCCTGGGGGTTAAGGGTTGGAAATTTCCAAAGAGCCTGGGGGTAAAAGGGTTAGATAAAGTTAAGATCAAATATCTAGATTTCTGGTGACATATCGGCTTAAAAACATACACGGGATTGAATATTTTCTACGTAATTTTTGTAATGACAAAAAATAAATTACCTAAGAATACCACAATGCCTGTTTGTGAGAAACCAGCCATTTAATATTTTAGGCTGAGAGGAACGTAGAGAGTAGAGGTCCCCTTTTTTGTTTTTGTTTCATTTGATGTCGGCTACCCCCCAAAATTGGGGGAAGTGCCTTGGTATATGTATGTACGAAAAGTTTTAGCTAATGCGTTTTCTGATTTATAATATCATGATCATGTGTTTGTGTTGTAAATGCTATAGGAAAATAATTAGTCATTAATGATCTGGAAATACAAATTCAAGTTCTCCTACATGGGAAACAGACAAGCATTGTGGTATAATGAAATTAGAATCAAATGGCTCGTAACTGAAAATTTGTAAAAACCTTTTCCATAGTCCCGATCAAACAAGGTATTAACATATTTATGCCTCGTATAAATACGAAATAAATATTTTAAGTAAAAATCTCAATTAGGACAATATATTAGAGAGTGAATTAACCTTTTAACCCCCAGGCTATTTGGAAATTTCCAACCCTTAACCCCCAGGGGGTTATTTTTTTCCCAGCACATTTTGCAGTATATTTCTTTTAAATTGCTCTAACAGCCTTAAAATTCGTCATAGAGAGGTCAGGTTGGTCTCATTCTCTTGGAAAATGCCTGAAGTTTCTCAAAAAATTATCAAAAATATGAAAACAAAAAATTTTATAGCATTTTTTTTGCAAGGAGGTACCGGTACGTCCATGGGGGTAAAGGGATGAGTTTTGTGAAACGTACCAGTATGTCCTTTGGGGGTAAAATGTTAACATTCTTAAACCTCGTATAAATACGAAATAAATATTTTAAGTAAAAATCTCAATTAGGACAATATATTAGAGAGAGTAAAATTTTATATCGAGGCTTTAGTAAATGAAGTGTGACCCAAAATAGCAAAAGACTGAGATGGTGATCAAATTTGTTGGAGTGGTGGTTCAGTAATATTTCAAGAGACGAAAAAAGTAATAACTCGATTTCACGCTTTGTTCCATTTTGAAATTTTCAAATAAGAAAATCTGACAGTAGTGTTTACGATATTAAGATTTAACCAGTATAATGGAAAAGAAAATATGGAACAGACAGCGTCAGAATTTAGGATTTAGAGACTATTAGTTTTGCAATTGAATTTCAACAGCAAACCTTTAGAAAAATAATCGGGCAATTTTAAGGTACTTAAAGTCTCACTGTAAACAGATCTATACAAGAAATAAATTATTAATAATCAACACTCTCAAAACCATGGCATGTATCTTTTCATCTTGAAGTCACAGTTCCTAAATTCCCTTTGCACTGTAGAACATAAATTTGTGGTTAATGGTCATTTTCCGTCAGTCTTTTCTTAATCTCAAGCAAGCGAACAACTTCATCCTGAAAAAAATATTTTATGAGTTACTCTTCTTACAATTTAGATCAAATAATACGCTCTGATAAGCAAGCTCAAACTTATATTATCATATAAAAATGACAAATTCGTAGATAATTTGTATTTTTCCTAACTATACAAACCTTAGCTATTTATTAGGGGTGACTCACCCATTAGGAAGGGTGGACGTCCCTGCCAATCTGGCTTTTGGCTTTGCCCGGGGACTCCTTATCTGGGTATGTTAGAACTCAAAAATAAGGAGTCCCTGCCCTCGCTAAAACCTTGCTACGCAAGGTCCGCGGCCTACGCAAGCTGTGTGTTGAGACGTGTAGAAGTGTGACTGTCTAGGTGAAGTTATTCCGAGTCTATGTAGGAAAAACCTGATGTAACCAAGACTTCCCAATACCACCTCGCCAGGGTATGGGGACGCAACAGTATTAGCTTAATACTAGGAACGCAAGGGAGCATGGTTTACCTGCAGTGGTTTGAGGTCAGCTTATGCAGAGAACCCAGGATGCTGCTTTCCCCAAGAGAGGGGAGGATGAAGAAAAGAATAAGAGCCAGTCAAATCTTTTCATTCACGCAGACTAAAACCGGGTAACAGTGCCCTCAACCTTCTGCTACTTGTCCAATAAGGAGTTTGAGGTATACAACCAGCTGTTGTGCAGCCACCACCGGACTGATAGAGATTGTATCGAGTTCCTGTGGGTCACGTCTTGCAGGAGAAAGGTTGTTAAAGTCACCTGGAGCATTCACATCCTTTCTTGTAAAACCTGCGTCACAGAATAATCTGCTAAGAAGGACCAGGGGCATAGTTATGCCCCTGACACTGTGGGTAGTTAACCCTCGCTAAATTTTAATGGCTCGTCATTTCAGCTCCGCCGAAAGCATAACCCCTAATAAACAGCGTGGTTTGTATTCCAGTTACGGAACAAACTGAAATAAAAAGAAAAGCTGTGAATGAGAACAATATTCATCATATAAAAACAAAATACACCTTATTATAAGAGAAATAATTTAATTTGAGAAAGTACAAAATATCATGATTCAGGACTTGATTAGGAATAAACTTTCAAGCTAGATTAGTCTTTGAATTTTGTAGAAACTCTTAATAGATAAAAACTAGCATTTCAAACTCGCCAAACCATCAACAAATAACCCATTATAAAGTATCGGCCTTCAGGAAGATCCACGCAAAGAGACAACAGAAGAATTTTATTAATCACGACTTGATTATTCAAAAAGGTTCAGCATCTAAAAAATTAACTTTGAAAAAGCATCAAATTGTGCATATTTTGTGATTAAAAGCAAAGTTTAATGAACAAGAAATATTCACAGAACAGGAAGGCCTAAAGGAATGTAAGGATAGAAAAGAAATCTTACAATGGCATAAGCTAAAAACCCCAGAATAGTTAAGTATCTTTTCAATCTATCAGCCAAAGTCCAATCTCTACAGAGGCCACCAGGAGCACAAGATCATAGATACGTAGATGCCTTAGATGACCGCGGAGGTAGCAGCAGTAGGGGATTCAGCATTATGAAGCTTCATCTGTGGTGGATAACGGGGGAGGGTGGGCTGTGGCACCCTAGCAGTACCAGCTGAACTCGGTTGAGTCCCTTGTTAGGCTGGGAGGAACGTACAGAGTAGAGGTCCCCTTTTATGTTTTGTTTCATTTGTTGATGTCGGCTACCCCCCAAAATTGGGGGAAGTGCCTTAGTATATGTATGTATGTATGTACCTAAATAAGTAGTTTTGTGTCCCAAATTCTGTCTAATAATAAGCACCACATTAGTTAGCTATTGTAGATTACATGATTAACATAAGATGTTTAGTTAGACAGCTCAGCCTGAAGGGACAGGATGTGCCCACTTGGGAGAGCCAAGCCAAAGGTAACAGAGTTTTACACTGCTTTGCGCTTAGTTACTTAGATGGTGTACAGATCACACAATATTTTAATGGTACTGTATATACGACCGGGTAAGATGAAGGTCATATATTATTACTCCTGAATCTAGTCATATCCCATACCTCATTATGCATGATTGTGATCAAGTGAGTCAAAGGATAATCCCACAGCCTTGATTCAATAAATACAGATAATTATCACACTGTGATACCACGAACACTTCACCAAGATAGCAAATACAGATCCATGACCATCTGGATTCCAGACTGACAGGAGCAAGAGCAGTCTTTGCCAGAAGACTACGAGTGAAGACCCCAGTTTACTTTATGCACAACCACCACAAGGACACGATGATAACACTATGATAGCGACTAATATTCGACTACGAGTGAAGACCCCAGTTTACTTTATGCACAACCACCACAAGGACACGATGATAACACTATGATAGCGACTAATATTCACCTCTTTCTCGCAATCAATGAGATGTCTATTGTTCTGGATCCAGCCAGAATTAATGGAGGTGGCATTGAAGAAACCCTGAGGAAGAACTAGGTGCAGTATCACCAAAGTTGTCTCCTTGTGTTCTACAACACAAAGTTGATGAAAGCCCAAAAAGAAGAACAGCGTGTGCTCAGCCAGTAGAATACCAGACAAAGCTTTATAGAACATCCTTGAAGGCAAAACATCTTTCATATGTGAGAAATAAGCCCCATTCTTTGAACTCATACATGTTATGATATTGAACTTTGATAGACTTCATGAATGTGCCCAAACTTTAAATGATGGAAAACTTCCTGAAAGACTCAGAGACAGAGATACACTCAAATATCATTTTGAATACTTAACAGACTTGTACAATAGAGAAAAGACATATCCCGGAGTCACTAAGACACTGGAACAGAAGTGTACATCTGTGGAGTATTCCCACACACAAGCATTCTCATAGCTGTTCACATATCTAGGGGAGCCCACCAGATGTGTTGAGGGTCCTGCAGTCTTTCGACACGCGGACATAGTTTACCTATATGCCCAGTGCCTGGAACAGCTGGTTATCGATGCTCTGTTTTCCATTTAACAATAGTTAAGGATAAACTGTTGTTGGAAAATAGCAAGTAGGGAAGAGATATTCCTCAGTATTTCCAGAAAAAATTAGGGCTATGGCTTGTCAGAAGCAAATGACTATTAAAGCGCAACTATTATCTTTAGTAAAACAGCTAATATCTTGCAAAAATATATGCTGGACCACTTCAAAATTAATAGATCATTCCATTAAGAGTACACTGAGCAGGTCCTTCCATCAGTTTGTGGCCATGCTTTACATCAAATCTCAAATGAGGTTTGGCATCTCAAAGACAGATCTAAGAACTGCTGAGCTTCTTCCGTAGACCTGCTAAGCAAGGTAGTCGGAAGGAGCAGCGACTTACAGACACTCCAAAAGACAGAGAGACCCCATTCCTAGTTTACATGGGTCTCTCCAGCTACACAAAGATCAGATAAAGAACGTTGGTGAAAATGCTTAACCCTTTTACCCCCAGGCTCTTTGGAAATTTCCAACACTTAACCCCCAAGGGGTTATTTTTTCCCCCAGCACATTTTGCAGTATATTTTTTTTTAAATTGCTCTAACAGCCTTAATTTTTGTCATAGAGAGGTCAGGTTGGTCTCATTCTCTTGGAAAATGCCTGAATTTTCTAAAAAAATTATCAAAAATATGAATAAAAAATGTTTATAGCATTTTTTTTTGCAAGGACGTACCTCTTGTTTTGTTAAAGTTTTCATAGTTTATATAGGAAATATTTATTTTAATGTTACTCTTCTTAAAATATTTTATTTTTCCTTCTTTCCTTTCCTTACTGGGCTATTTTCCCTGTTGGGGCCCCTGGGCTTATAGCATTTTGCTTTTCCAGCTAGGGTTGTAGCTTAGCAAATAATAATAATAATAATAATAAAGGGATGAATTTTTGTGAAACGTACCAGTACGTCCTTTGGGGGTAAAAGGGTTAACGAGCATGGTAACAGCATATACAAAAGGGTGCCACAGATACCTGCAGAGCTTAGAATATCACCTCAGTACCATTCTTGAGAGCCAAGTTCCAACCGCTGAGGCAGAGCCAGATGCTGACACCATCATAATTGATGGTGCAGTGTTGGTGAAGCATCAGCCCTCAAGGAGTTCAAAGGCATTCAAAGGGTAGGCGTACGCAATGCTCGATGTCTTTCCTACAGTGCAAGCATACTCTACTGACCAAAAGAAGACACGCATTGTGTTTCATGTCTACTGGCCATCTAGTCTGGAAGCTGAAACTAGATCTAAGAGAGGACAAAGTGAGATGCAGGGTGACAAGGACGGCCAAAATTCCCTCAAACTGATGAAGCTGCCCAAGAGAAAATGACAAAACTGCACATTATTATCATTATTACTTGCTAAGCTACAACCCTAGTTGAAAAAGCCAGGGGCCCCAACAGGGAAAATAGCCCAGTGAGGAAAGGAAACAAGGAAAAATAAAATATTTCAAGAACTGCAATATTAAAATAAATATTTCCTATATAAACTTTAAAACACTTTAAAAAAATAAGAGGAAGTGAAATTAGATAGAATAGTGTGCCTGAGTGTATCCTCAAGCAAGAGAACTCTAACCCAAGACAGTGGAAGACCATGGTACAGAGGCTATGGCACTAGCCAAGAATAGAGAACAATGGTTTGATTTTGGAGTGTCCTCCTCCTAGAAGAGTTGCTTGCCATAGCTAGAGAGTCTCTTCTACCCTTACCAAAAGGAAAGCAGCCACTGAACAATTACAGGGCAATAGTTAACCCCTTGGGCGAAGAAGAATTGTTTGGTAATCTCAGTGTTGTCAGTTGTATGACAGAGAAAATTCTGTAAAGAATAGGCCAGACCATTCGGTGTATGTGTAGGCAAAGGGAAAGGTAACCGTAATAAGAGAGAAGGATCCAATGTAGTACTGTCTGGCCAGTCAAAGAACCCCATAACTCTAGCAATAGTATTTCAATGGGTGGCTGGTGCCCATGTCAGAGCAAATGTAATTATTGTGACTGAGGATGAAGGTGCTGTCAGCAACTACAGCAGGAAGAAGGTGCTGTTAGCAACTACACCAGGAAGAAGGTGCTGTCAGCAACTACACCAGGAAGAAGGTGCTGTCAGCAACTACACCCGGAAGAAGGTGCTGTCAGCAACTACACCAGGAAGAAGGTGCTGTCAGCAACTACACCAGGAAGAAGGTGCTGTCAGCAACTACACCAGGAAGAAGGTGCTGTCAGCAACTACACCCGGAAGAAGGTGCTGTCAGCAACTACACCCGGAAGAAGGTGCTGTCAGCAACCACACCAGGAAGAAGGTGCTGTCAGCAACCACACCAGGAAGAAGGTGCTGTCAGCAACCACACCATGAAGAAGCTGACATGCAGATCTGTACACATGCAAGGCAAGTAACAGAAGTCAGCAGTCATCACGGTCAAAGCCAAGGACACAAGGGTACTTCAGAATCTAGGTATGACCAGTTGTGGATGACCTTCGATCAAGGAAAGAACTTGAGGTGGGTTCCTGCGCATGACTTGCGTTGATCTCTTGCAGAAAAGAGCAAAGGGATGATGAAGACCTTGGGAGATGTTCAAAATTATGACATACGACAGATCCAAAGATGAAAGCATCGATGATACGAGGTTCGAAATGTTTGCTTGGAAGCAGCGGCTATACGAAGCCATTTCTCCAGTCCGAGAAGCGTTTTAGCTGCATGTGAAGCATGCCGTCTACCAGGCGGGCTGCGTCTGGCGTCAGTCAACGGTACATTGACCAGAAATGCAGACTTTAGCCAAGGAATTATCTAAATGGAAGACAACCTGTGAATAGTGGTTTTCACACGCCCATGCTTTATACACGACACCCACAAGGTGCTCGCGCGAGGGTAGTAACCTCTGCATTCCATGCTTTTATCTTTCTCTGGTATACTTAGAAGGTTTATATCAGAAAAGTGTAAAGAAGGACCCTTTTCACCGGACGTCACAGGTCTCTCCCGAGAAATAGATTTTTCCTTCGTCAAAATCCCTTTTCTATAGTCCTGATAGAACAAACCATTGCCAATATTCCTGTAACTCTTATAGATAAATATAAATAAAATTTTCCTTTGATGACAATATATTAGAGTTAATTTATTATTGAGATTTCTATCAAATTTAGTATGACACAAGATAGAAAAAGGCTGACATTCTGATCAAAGTAGTTTAAAAGGTGACTCAGAGATTTTCAAGTTTTGAATAAAGGATTTCTTAATTTCAATCTTCGTTCTTTGTTAAAATTTCGAAATGTAAAAGTGACGGTAGTTGACGATAATTAAGTAAAAGTAATCAGCATAATATTGAAAGAAAACTATATGATATAGAAAGCAAAAGATTTTAAGATTTACAGATGAATTATCTGTTTTGCCATGGAATTTGAATAGTTATATTTAACATATTAAGTAATACACACATACCAAGGCACTTCCCCCAATTTTGGGGGGTAGCCGAAATCAAACAAATGAAACAAAAAAGGGGACCTCTCCTCTCTACGTTCCTCCCAGCCTGACAAGGGACTCGACCGAGTTCAGCTGGTACTGCTAGGGTGTCACAGCCTACCCTCCCTCGTCATCCACCACAGATGAAGCTTCATAATGCTGAATCCCCTACTGCTGCTACCTCCGCGGTCATCCAAGGCACCGGAGGAAGCAGCAGGGCCTACCGGAACGGCGTCACAATCGCTCGCCATTCATTCCTATTTCTAGCACGCTCTCTTGCCTCTCTCACATCTACCCTCCTATCACCCAGAGCTTTCTTCACTCTTGGGAAATCACTTTAACCTGAAAAATATATAAAATTAATTATTTACTCCTCTTACAATTTAAGGGAAATATGATTTAATAGTTGAACTCACATAAGTTACAAAATAACAAATAGAAATTGTTATGAGGAGAGATTATGACATATAAATTGATCTGATTTTTATAGCTTTTCTTTTATGAAAATGAATCTAAACAAGTACTCAGGCATATTGTAGGTCAAATTTATAAAAATGTTTTTAATGTCTTAAATGATTTTGATTTGATATAAATAAAAGAGATTTAATTCCGAGTTTGCTAATAAAGCATTTTATAAAAGAAAATCAGTAACAAAAACAAATTAGGGTATCAATTTATATGCACGAAAATGTCTAGAAATTATAAGGAACATTCAAGAAATTGAAGGAGTAACATTTAGAATATTAGAAAATTCAAGACCTCAATATGGAAGTAATTCATTCCTTAATATATATTCAAAGTAAGATCTAAGTTATAAAAATGTTGAATGCCAATATTCAACTGGTTTCTTTATGTAACCTTCATGCACATATTAAAAACTTTCAATCTTCATTTGTACATACATCCATATACCAAGGCACTTCCCCCAATTTTGGGGGGTAGCCGACATCAAACAAATGAAACAAAAAAGGGGACCTCTCCTCTCTACGTTCCTCTCAGCCTGAAAAGGGACTCAACCGAGTTCGGCTGGTACTGCTAGGGGGCCACAGCCCCCTACCCTCCCCTGTTATCCACCACAGATGAAGCTTCATAACGCTGAATCCCCTACTGCTGCTACCTCCGCGGTCATCTAAGGCACCGGAGGAAGCAGCAGGGCCTACCGGAACTGCGTCACAATCGCTCGCCATTCATTCCTATTTCTATTTCTAGAGGCCGTGAAATCCACCACTGATGAAACTTCATAATGCTGAATCCCCTACTGCTGCTACCTCCGCGGTCATCCAAGGCGACCGGAGGAAGCAGCAGGGCCTACCGGAACTGCGTCACAATCGCTCGCCATTCATTCCTATGTCTAGAGGCCGTGAAAAATTATAGAACAGTTTTTCACTTCTACTATTTAAAATTTTAAAATACACTCTTCTACAATCTGCATAGATTTTCCTTATTATATTATTATTATTATTATTATTATTATTATTATTATTATTATTACTACTAGCTAAGCTACAACCCTGGTTTTAAAAGCAAGATGCTGTTACCCCACAGGCTAGCTGAATCACTAAAACCTGAAATACGGTGCCTTTATAACCTTCATAAGAGATTTTCAATTATCATATACATATACAAAGGCATACACATATAAAGTACAATACTGTATATATAATGTATGCATGTATGTATGTATGTATAAAGTATGTGTTTTATAGTTTCTCTTAAAGTTTCCTCTTTCGACTACTACTGTATTACGGACTCTCAACTCGTCCTATACATGGTTTGTCATTTATCACGCTAGAAGATATGTTCAGAGATCACCTGGTAAACCTATAAGTGATATTCTAATCAAGCTAATACTCAAAACATTTAGGATTGAATCAAAGTATGGAAATATTCCCATTTCGGATGATTCTATTCTTACAAACTTTTTGTGTTTATTTCCTGTGGTTGCTATAGTTCAACTACCTTAAGAATTACAAGCCTAGTAGGTTCTTGTCAAGAAAACTGAACTAAACTCACTAATAATTGTACCAGGATTACTTCTATACCTGTCGACAAAATGAGGAAGATCATTTTCCAACTTATTTCTTATATAAAATAATACTTCTAAAGTCATTCAGAGACTGAACAGGAAGAGCCTGTACAAAAAAAAATCACAATTTAATAAAAATTTCCATCTTTCCTAGCAATAAAAAACCTGAATTCTTTATTGTTATTGCTATTATTATTATTATTATTATTATTAATACTGTCCCAGCTGAGCTACAACCCTAGTTGGAAAAGCAAGATGCTATAAGCTCCAAAGGGCCCCAACAGGGAAAATAGCCCAGTGAGGAAAAGAAATAAGGAAATTAATAAACGATATGAGAAATAATGAAAAATTAAAATATTTCAAAAAGGCAATTGTTTCAGTGCCTGCTGGAGGCAGTCGTTAGAATTATTTTACGAGGGGGTGATCTACTGGAGGAGCGTGCGAGTGAGGAACCCCACCCTCAACACTTTCGTTTTGTTCAAGGACTGAGAAGGATGGTTAAGGAGGGAAGTAGGATTACAGGACTCAGGTATCTATATCCAGGAAAAATACAAATTGCTTTAAAGATTTGCGATTAGTTCCAAGGCATCATACAATCCATTGTCCTTTAATTAGGGAGACTCGCTGCTTGGTACGTTGGAAGTTGCCCTTAGGATCTAACTGGAGGGTTCATTCTCTTCCCTAGAAGTATATAACATCTTGGTCCTACAAAGGAGAAGAGTGGCGACTCCGGGAACTTCATAATTCTTTCATGTGGATGAGAAGATTGATAGGACCTTGTATGTACAAGGAGACATGTACTCGATCAAAATAACCCTTTCCTTAAAGGGGATATCAGTTTGGAATATCTCTGTGATGATCAGTGGTATTCCACCATCTTCCCCATCACTTAGGAAGATGGGGAGGGGATAATTATTTAGAGATAAAGAAGGGAAATCAGAAGTGTAGACTTAACAGCATCAGGTCCAATTCACCATGTAACTATTGAATACTTCCTCCCTAAGGGGGAGAGAAAAATGATGGGGAAGAGCCGGTCATTCTACCATTCATTCCAGACTTACATCTACAAGTTACCATAGAAGAGATCCTTCCTATCTCATTTAGGAGCTGGACTGATTACATGATCATTGAACAGCCAACACAGACCCAAGCACAGAGGTGTCAATAGAAAGTTATGAATGTGGTCTAATGCCTCTAGACTCCTGCCTTCAGCACTTGTCCTACCGACAGGTTTCAGCTTAAAGTGGAGTCGATACCCCTGACTTTGTGAGCCCTGGTCCTAGCTGGAAACCTCGACCTTCTCACGAACTGAAGTTTATGCCGTGCGGATAATCTCACGAAGCCAAAAGGGGAATGTGTTCCTTGATGCGTCTCTTTTTGTTCTGCTAGTGCTTACAAAAATTTGCTGACACTCAGGAGGTGTCAGGTGTTTTAAAGATAGCACCGTAGAGCTCCCCCAGACACAAAAACATCTCCTCTTGATTACCACTTCATGAGAAAGGTAATGGAGAAGGTCTTAAACTTGGCATCATGAGCTGATGGTTTCTGAGTCTTGCCTATGAACTCTGCAACAAAACTGAAGATCTTCTACCACTCAGTGCAAGTGACTAATTAAGAGAGTGTGTGCAAGTCACCTACTCTCTTCTCCGATGCTAAGGTTAGCAAGAAGATAGTCTTGAGGGTCAGATCTCTGTTTGACGATCTTCTCAAATGCTAACACAGGGTGCACGTAAGAGCTTTGAGGACGACTGTTACGTCCCACTCAGGGGGGACTGAGGTCATGATGTGGGCAAGACTGTTTAAACCTCCTGATGAGCATAAACAACTTCAATCAGGAAAAGATATCTATATCCTTCAGTAAGTAGATCATTCCCAAGGTTGAATAGTAGCCTTTGACAGCCACGACTGAGAGGCACTTCTAATAGTGAAGGAAGATGATGAAATCCACGATCTGAGCTAGAGTTGCTCCAACCGGAAAAGTATTCTTTCTACGACACCAATCACAGAAGATGGCCCACTTCCCCTGGTAGACAGCTGCACAGGACCATCACAAGTATCCTGACATCTGTGCAGTGCTTTGTGACAAATATTTCTCTTGGAGGAGATGCTAGATAACCTTCAACCGTAGATATCCAATGACTTCATGGAATGGTGATAACTCTGACAGAGGAGCATGAACCATTGGGGTAGTTCTCTTGGTACCTTGACTAGCTGGGATAACAAATCAAGATATAACTCAGCATGGGGTGAAATGGGAGCCACCAGGATCATCCTGAGTCCTGTTGTAATCAACACACTGTTGACTTTTGGCCGGATCAGGCTGAATGGAGGAAAGGCGTATGCGTCCAGGCGATCTCATGCGTGTTTGAATGAATCTGCATCTTAAAACGCAGCCAATGGGTTTGGAACCTGGGAGCAAATCACAGGGAGCTTCTTGTTTTCCCATGTGCCAAACATGGCAATCCCCGGCAAACCCCACAGACCAAGAAGCCTCTTCGATACGCAAGGATATATTGACCACTCCAACCCCACAACCTTTCCTTGGTGACTGTGTCTACTAGTATATTCCTCTTGCCAGGAATGTACCTCGCTGACAACTCTATGGCGTGAACTGTTGCCCAGATGTGCATCCACTTCGTCAGCTTGCCGAGAAGGCGTGACACCGTCCACCCTTGCTTGTTGACATAGGCAAATACGGTAGTGTTGTCATCCATCAGCATTACCAAGTGCCTCCTCAAACGATCTTTGAATTCTTACAGTGCTAGAAATGTTGCTTACATTTCAAGGACATTGACGTGCAGATGAATTTCTTCTCAAAATCCAGACACCCGAGATGACCAGGTCGTTTAGGTGCGCACCCCACCCTTCCTTTGACACATCTGAGAACAGTTGCATGACGGGAATCTCCTGGCGGGGTTTTTCTCATTCAGCCACTTGCCAAAATCAGCCAGAGCATCTTGTCTCACTGGAACAGTCAGTTGACCAGTGATCCTTCATCAGTTGCTCTCGGGAGTCTGTGCTGACAACAACTCCCACCCGTCAGCCAACCCAAAGGATTGGCTTACCTGGCACAGTGGACACTGTCTCTCTCACCAGGATTAGCAGCTCACCCAGCTGAGAGTTCTCTCTACAATCCCGTCTGGATTAGTTGCGGTGACCATGCCAACATACCCTTCCCGGATAAGTGGCAGTAACCATCAAGCTATCCGGTGGATTAGTGAACCCCTCGTGCTATCCGCCTGATCTGTGAAAAGTGCTTTCTCTTTCAGAAACTCTTAAGTTTTCAGTGTCTCTGTAAATAAGTGACAACTGATTTCTTTTTAGCTTTCAATGCATGTTTGCCCGCTGACTGCGGCTGGCAAATTGCAGATGAGGACCCTTCCCCCCTCCCCCTGCAGGGAGTGGGCCCCCACATAAGACTTCCTCCCCTCAGGACCCCTCGAGGAAAAGAGAAAAGGGTATTGTTTTTTCTTCACCAGAAGAACAAAACAAGTTTCAGAGGATGCAGTCTCTGGAGTGCCAGGATGACACAAGCACTGAGGACAGTGATCTTCCAGAGTCCAGACACAAATGTAACCGATGATCTGAGCAATACAGATAAATCAGGACAAGATCTCCATCTGAAGATGTAACGCAAGGATTGCCTGATGAGAACAACTTAGACCCACAGGAGAATCCCCGAGGTAATACTGTGTCTCACCAAAGGTAGATTCAACCTTTCCCATATTCTTTTTTTTACTCGGTGATAGTGAAGAGAGGAACAGCAGCCCCCCCTACCCCCCTTACAGTGTGTTCGTAGAAACAGAGATTACAGGTAAACGCTGTACACCCCCCAAGCCGAATTTCAAATTAAGACTAACCGTTTCAGTGACATCAGAGTCGCTGCGCACAATAAATCAGCTTTAGATCTCATTCTAGATGATTCCCAGTACACCCAGAGAAAACTAGGTACATTATGATGTATGGGTACCTCCCTGCTTATGGCTTAGAACAAATCAATTTAGCTCCAGGCTGCAGCAACGCTGAGGGCATGAAGAGAGGTGAGCGTGGCACCACCACTGTTAAGTGTAAGTATACAGGTGCTGTCACCTCACAACAGCTGGACATTGGTATATGGGGTAGGTACTATGTCAAAGACTACATACACCCACCCTTGTTATAATTGTCAAAGATTTGGGCATCATAGCAATAGTGTAGGCTAGATCCAAATGTGGTATCTGCTCTACGGGTCACATAACTGAAGACTGCTTGAAGAAATACAAGGATAACGGAGAACATTCCCCCAAGTGCCCCACCTGTGGACTCAAGCACCATGCGTGGAACAAAAGCTGTCCCGAACGCAATCGCATACTCGCTGACAAGGGTCTCTTTTTCAGGCCCCCTCGGAACAGTTCTACTCAACGCCAGCAGGCTGGGCCACATAATCGAAGTCAAGAGCAGTTACATCTCCTCTAATAGGTCCCGCAGCAGACACACCTATCAGAGACACAATCCTGTCTTACAACATCATTCTTATGGAAATGCAGCCTCTCATGGGAGTAGGTCCTCCGTTCCCCTTCCCCAGCAGGAACAGCAAGTATCACCTCCAGAATTTAATTCAGTTACTCATTTTCCCACCATGAGGCCTCGTTCAGATCGCAACCATCCCCGTTCTTTGGGCAGTACACAGTCACAACACGTCCCCACCCATCAGAACCCTACCTCACAGGCCTCCCCACCCTTGTTAACACCCCCTCCCCCCGAATAACCCGCAGGAGGAATCCCTTGCTTCCACATCCTCTGCTCCAGTTACCTGGCCCCTGGCCACTCCTTCACAAAGAGAAATACCCTCAACAGGAGCTGCTGCCTCCACCAGCTGCAACCATGGTTCCTCCGTTAAAGCAGTCCTAGCTCAGATGATGTCTATCCTCACTGATGCCCAAAGCAAAGCTGCTAATGATTTAACATCCAAACTCAAGGGTTTAGTTACTGTGTTATTCTCCTTGGTAGCCAGCAAACACGGATAGCCCATGCAGCGATTCTGACTCAGAACTTGAACTCCTTCCCTTTCAACAAAGCAGACCTGAACATTATCCAGTGGAACATTAACAGTATTCGCAATAAATTTGCCCTCCTTCACTCACTAACAGAAACACTAAAAGCCAGATGTTGTGCTTCTCCAGGAAACTCTTAGTGACACAGCCCTTTTTTCATACAAAAATTACGCCTTTTACAGGACACCCCACACTAACAACACACGTGGTCTCATGACCCTGGTTAACATCACCATTCCCTCCCTTAGGCTCACTCCAACCCCTTGCAATAACACTGAAACACTTTCCCACAATACACTTACAATTCATAACATTTACAAGAACATTAATAAAACGCTTGAAGCAGAGCGCATGTTCGAAGACGTAGAAAACAGCCACACAATCATAGCTGGTGACTTTAATGCAAGACATCCTTTTCTACACTCCCACAGCACCAACCAGATTGGTTGCAACTTGTATACCCTCCTCTCCAAGAATTCCCTGGTGTCTCTATCCTCAACAACGAGCCATCAGTACTCACATTAGAAGAGGCACCCTTGATCTCACTTTTGTCCCCAGGGAGCTGCAAAATTGCAGCCTCATGGGAACTTCACCCCTCATTAACGAGCGACCGCTTTGCAACACTCTAGGCTCCCATCCCCTAGATGGAACCCTGATTTTACCACATGGGATGTTTTCAAGAGAAGCATGATCTCCTGGACTCAGGAAAATGGAAAACCTCCCAGAGGACCCTATCCCCGTCCTTGACGAATTCACGCACCTACTTGCCACTGTTGCTGATGCCTCTATGCCAAGGAAGCCAGAACACAAATACAAACTACAAAGACGCCTGGTGCTATTGCCCCAGGATCAAGGAAATGAATAGGAGAGTCAACAGAGTTCGTAAACTCTTCAGGCGCCACAGGACTGATGCGTTTTACCAGCTCCTGCGGGAAGTCGTTGCCCACTCGCTTGAGGTGAGCAAAGAGGCCAAGTGGGAAAAGTGGCTTCTGTGGTGCAGAGATATTTCCAACCACACATCCCTAAGGGCCATAGGGGCCTGGTTTGCCAAAGTCTCAGGGAAGAATAAGCCCGAAAGTACACCTACTCACCCTACCCCTCAGGCGGAAGCTGATAGGATTGCAGAAACCTTTGCTGAGGGAACCAAATCCTCTAACCTCAGCAGAGAAACCAGGATAAGGCAGGATATCCTCCGGCAGTCAGGAACAAGGTCATTCAAGCTGCCTGCAATGTCCCCGCACGTACAGACACACCCTACACCACTGAAGAGCTTAACTCAGCACTTGCCAAATGCAAAAACACTTCACCTTGAGCGGACAATATTACATACTCTATGCTTAAACACCTAGGTACACCTGCCTCTTTGGTATACCTCCACATCATCAACTTGACTCACACTCAGAGAATTCACCCACCTCAGAGGAATAAACAAGACACTGCTCCAATCCCCAAACTAAATGAACCAAACTCTTAAAGGCCAATTGCTCTCCTCAGCTGCATCGGTAAAGTGGCTGAGCGAATGGTTCTCAAAAGACTCCAATGGTGGGTCGCTCCCCTGCACCACAGAATATATGCCTACACCAGTGGTATTGGGATGCAAGAATGCATCTAGGATATCATGGCAATAAAAACCACAAAAGGGCCCTTGAATTGGCCAGCCCTGAGGCAATGCTTATGGCCCTAGTCCTGAAAGGAGTCAGGAGTCAACTCCTTTCCTGGGGAAAACAGTAATCGTTCTGCTGCTCCCCAAATTGAATTGTTGAAGCTTAGAACTAAACCCTGCATTTCAGCCCTTAGGAAAATCACCTCCCAGAGTCAGGGTGCCTCTCATCGAATCCTCAGGCTATTCTATGTCCAGACAATCCGCTCCCTCTTGGAGTATGCTGCCTCTATCACCCTCACAGATGAAGACGCTGGAAGTCATCCAAAATAGCGCTATGCAAATCATTCTTGGTGCCCCACGTGGACTAGTCTCTCTCTTCTCAGGACCGAGGCTCACCTCCTTCCACTTGCTGACAGAATCAACATACGCAATTGCATGACCATTATCAAGACCTTCAAAACTGACAGGAATGGGCCACTACGTAACAAACTTAGCTAATTAGCCTTTCAACTGATTTAAACCTGCCCCCTCTTATGAAGGACAACTTATTCTGGCACTCAGACTCACTCTCAAAGTACTGTAGCTTCCCTCAGAGAAGACACCACTTTCCTAAAATTTATAGAGCAACCCACCTGGGTTCCCTGCCCATTAAATTTCAATTACACCTCCCTCCCTGCCTCTAAAGCCCTCTGCACCCCTGAAGCAGCCTTCAGAGCTAGCATTATATCCGTTCAAAACACTCCTGCTAACGATGTCTACTTCAGAAACGGCTTCATTGACAGGACTCTCCCTGCTGCTGCTCCTGCTGTCGTCTATTTTGAATCATACCGTGCCAGATGGAAGCTTT
Organism: Palaemon carinicauda; assembly: GCF_036898095.1. Classification (NCBI taxonomy): domain Eukaryota; kingdom Metazoa; phylum Arthropoda; class Malacostraca; order Decapoda; family Palaemonidae; genus Palaemon; species Palaemon carinicauda. The sequence continues at coordinate 60,271,683 of NC_090767.1, read as the reverse complement.
CCAATGATGCCTCCACTATGCAAACTGAACTTGTAGTAATACTCAAGACCCTGGAAAACTGTCACTGCCCAAGGCCACACCACCATCCACTCTGACTCAAAGGGGGCTATTTCGGCCATCAAGAACGGCATAGACAAGGAAAACTTATAATCTCCAAGATCAGGCACCTTGCCTTCACTCATTCCCACAGGAATGTCACGATCAACGGGATACCCAGTCACACCGGTATTCAGAGTAATGAGGAAGCCGACAGTCTTGCCAGGAGAGCCCTTGCAGTGGATACAATTAGCTTCCCCCTTAACCCCTCTCTTCAACAGCTAAAGAAGTCAATGATTCATTATTGCCAAAATCAGCTCCTCAGCACTGTCAGACAGGCTCAACTGGACTCCTCACGGTCAGCCACTTGGTACATATAAATATATAAACAAGCAGGCAAATGAGAAAATCTTACTCGACACAGTTCCCAACTATGTTGGAAACCCCACTCTGCCTTGGCAGAGTTCAAACAGCACTCCCCTTGGAGCTACTATTTTGAGGACTGGGCTCTACGTCTAGTCACAAAACTGGGGCTTTGGTCCCAGTTGCAATAAGAAAAAATTGACTATTTTCAACCCTGGTTGGGAACACTGTTAGCTCTTGGTCTGAGCTAGAGCCAATACCTCCCTGGAGGTTTGGCTCTCAGGACTCGCCACTGGCTGGGTCTAACTACTGGGTCTCTTCACTCAGTCACTTCTACTGAGTCTCACTGCTATCCCCCTTTCTCCCTCCTCCGCAAGCAGGTACCAGTGGGCACAGAGATTCAGTCCTCAACTGCATTTCTTCCGTCTCCTCTATGGTGCCTGGTTGTCTTGCCAGTTATCCGCTGCTAGTTGCCGCGGGACGACCTCTCAACTCTCCTCCCTGCCGTTACAGTACATGATGTCTGCCGCAAACAGATTTTCGTGAACACGTGCTAAACTAGCATCTCTTTAGTATAATAAACAAGGCCTGTTTGGGGTTGAGCAGGACCTAGTGCTAAGGGCTTCTCTTTGGGCTGAGAAACTTGCAAGACCCAGACCACACCGGCTGGGTCTGCCACTCTTGGGGGCTATGAACGATTATCTAAGAGCCCCCTTCCAGGCACAAAGCCCAGGCAATCTCCACACACGCACGCACGAGTGATCCTTCGCACACCACTAAAGGGATTTTTGGAGGAGGCACTCGTGATCAACGAGCGTCTCTAGCAAGGAAAGGTAGCCGAGAAGACTGCTAGCAAGGAACTGGTACTTCTATCTTGAACAGGAATGGTTGTGCAACCTCCTGAAGCCTGATGATGTCACTGTCCGATAGAAAGACTCTTGTTGCTGCTATGACTATCAGCATGCTCAAGTACTTCAACCTCTACATGGGTATGAGTTTAAACTTCTTCCAGTTTATCACAATCCCCCAATTATGACAAAATGAAATTTGATCTTAATCCTGTAGCAACAGCCCCTCCAAGAAGGCCAGGTTCAGTCGATTGTTAAGATACATCAACAGACCCTTCCCTTGCGAGTGGGCTCGAGTGGCTACCAAGGCAAGGACCTGTGTGAACACCTGGAGAGTTGTACATAGTCTTGAACTGGTACACCATACCGTAAAGGGAGAAGCATAAGTACTTTCAAGAGGAATGATGAATAGGCACTTGAAAGAATGCATACTTCACATCCACTGAAAGCACGAAGACTCCCTCTCTGACATAAGACAATACTGACTGTACGGTTTTAATGCTGAACTTCATTTGACAAACAAACTTACGCAGAGGAGAGATTGATGGCAGGTCTAAAACCTCCGGTCGACTTCTCCACTAAGAAGAGCCAACTATACAAGCCTGGGGACTCGTCTTGAGGGACTTCTAATGCGATTTTCTTGAATATCCCTTCCACCTCTCATCGCAAGGCAAGGACTTTCGGCGATGTAGGATAGTAAGTAATCATCCCGAACGACACTCACTACCTTGGCTTGGCCTCATGTCTCTGCAGTGGGATGGGAGGAACGCTAGTACCAGCGTTTCCCTCTCCATCCCCTCTTCCCACAGCGTCCTTTCCTGAAAGATTGTAGTGCTTGAAAGGGCTGTGCATGTACAGGTTCCTTTCTGGAAGAGGTTGTGGATGGGACCAAATGGGTTCTCGAAGTGGGAGAAAGGTCCTTCCTTGAATCCAATTCCAATCCCACGAGTTGGAAAATGCTGGCACACAGGAGAGCGCAGGCATGCAATAGAGTGCTGTCGTCCTGGCGAGCGCTGGGAGGCTGGCATATGCTGATGCGCTGGAGAGCGCTGGCACAATAAAGAGTGCTGGAGCGCAGGAGAGGGCTGGCACGCAGGTAAGCTCTCCCGAGACGGGTGCTGGCGAGCATTGACGTGCAGGAGTGCACTAGCGAGCTGGAGAGCGCTGATATGCTACCGAGTGCTGTCGAGCTCACAAACGCATAAAAGCTATTGAGTTTGGCTGTTGCTCCCTCCAAAGGGATGGGACTTTTGAAAGAGACTGCGCTGGATCAAGAAGTCCTGTGAAGCAAACCTTCAAAATTCCGCAGCTGCCTACACACGACTCCTATAAAGGAAAGACTTGGCATCCATCACTGATGAGTTTCTCAGCAACAATGCAACCTTTGGAGTAAACTATTTTGATAACAAACTAAAGTATCCCTTCCCTTTAAAACCCAGTTAGCCAAGTGATTTGTAGTGATTTGTTGACAAGTGACCCAGGAAGGTCACAGCCTTCCGACTACTGTACGTTCAATAGCATTGTTGTCTTTGCAAAGTATGTTATTGCTCCTGATCATGGATCGAGCAAGGAAACAGCAAGGGAGGAGACCATGGCAGACTACTCATTGGCTAATGACTCGGAGGACGAGAAGCTTGTGCCTTTCACCCTGAGTTTCTCTAACGAAAGACTCCCTGTCAGTGCGCACACTGATGGGGTCAACCTGCAGAGAAGTGACGAACATTTTCAGTTGTAGAGAATCTTTGCTACCTTGACAGTACAGAGGCCATGATCTTTATTGACAGACAGGACATGAGTGAGTTCTTAGAACCACAGATTTGATCGTCAACTCAACCCAGGGACAAATCAACATACCAAGGTAACTTCTAGGACATCCTCGAGCTTTGAGTAGCTCGAAAATACTGATCAATGACTCCTGTTCTCCTTGAAGGAAGTGGTAAGGTTGCTCATTGCATTCACAGATCAGAGAAAGGGCTTTCACAAAGGAACACTCAAACTCAGGGTAGTTTGCCTCTGTAGGCACAAAACCACAGTTCGGTGTCATCAGGACATCCAGGCCTCAAGCACCCTACCAGATGGGGTGTACAGAGTGTAGCAAGAGACTTGGGAGATTCCACTCCCCCCCCCCAACATACATGCCCGTTCCCCTGCACGGATAGAACCTGGCACGTAATTGAGGCGGAAAAATGCCCATGAAGGCAGACAGGAGAATACTTGGCACCGATCACAGAGGATATGGCCGGAATATCATGCTCGTCACTCTGCAGGTCGGGGTGGAGGACAGTCAGGGCCCACACTACAGGAGTATTCCATTGCACGCAAGTGTGTAATGACAGCATCAAGTGGTGCCATCCCTTCAACCGTCTCAACTCAAAAGGAAGGGAGATGAAGGACATTGACTTGCATCAACTTGGGAACAGAAAATGTATGGGGACATATATATATATATTCCTGTCCTGGCCAGCTGCTGGGGTATCTGGGACCCAGGGGAATGGTGGCCTTGACACGGGGTCCCAGCCAAAACGGGCTGAGACATGGAGCCGAGACTCCAGCTCACACAGGGCCAAAAGCAACACAGGTTCTATCCAACCCCCAAAAAGAGAAGTGGGGTTGGAAGGAGCCCTTTCCTTATGACTACAGATGGCCTTCCTGGACTACTTTAACCTCTTCCTCTTCTCCAACCGAGAGGAAGAGTTGGAATCAGAGTCAGAGAACAAAAAGGAAGAAGAGGAGGAGGAACAATGTGCACACTTCTTTCTCCTCCTGGTTCAATGAGTGACCGGCAATGACGATGCTCCACCTGGGGGAGAAACCACAAGGGTGGCACTGGGACACACTGTCAAGGGAAGGCACATTCACACTCGTGGTGAGGCTGGAGGCTTAGCCACTGACACAGAGGGACCAGGAATTAAAGACCCCAGATCCTCAGGCACAGGAGTCAGGGTGGCGGGTACTGGGGAAGGGGTAAGTAACACTGGGGCAAGGTCAGGGAACGGAGTAACCCAAGGCGTAGGGGCAACTCGAACTTTTGGCCTGGAGACGACTTCCTCTCAAGCTACAGCAATGCGGCACAATTTCCACCGGCACAAGTGTTCCACTCTGAGCATTCACATTCCTTTTGGGGGAGGGGCGCCAGAGTCCCTGACACTTGGGGCATTACCATGAATTTCACCACTGGCATCAGCAGAACACAGGGGACATTATCAATGAGGGAATTGGGGAAGAAGTAACCTTAGTTACAAGCTCGTCAACAAACTAATATAGGACCTATCTGAAAGACCTAAGAAAGCCCAAGACTTCCTTAGGTCAAACTCGTAGTCAGCAGTCTGCATCGAGAAGTGAATAGCTTCCAGTCTCCATAGGGGTGAGGCAAACACTAGGGGTACTCGACACTACCGAAACCTGAAAAACCCATCGTTGTAGATCCTAGGGCTCCTCTCTTTTGATCCATACTCCCGGAGGAACGAACCAGATACATATGCAAAGGGACAGACCAAAGCTGCTAAAGACTTCTTCAGTGTCTTGTTGGGTGTTGCAAAAACATGCACTTGTGAAGGATTAGCTCGCTTTTTTCCCTTCAGGATCACAGCACCGGAGACCTAAATTTCCACTCTGCACATAGATGTGATTGAAAAAAATCATGGCACCTACAAGCTCAGAGTTAGTGTGGATCTATAGCCGATTTACTCATAAAACCGATTGAGACATCCTTCCTTCCCCCTGAAAGTAACAATCTTTGCTTAACTTACATTCCAACAACCTCAAAATGAACTCACTTCCTGCAAAAGAGAATTGAAAGTTTGACTTTGAGCCGACAGTACACCAATACTCGTCAGTTGATGAATTAAAAGTAACACTTTTGAATAGGTGGGAGGGGGGGAGGGGGGGCTGGACTCCACACCCACACCCTCCACTGGTAGTTTAACCAGTCATTAAACAATTCTAACGACCGTTTTCAGCTCGCTCTGAAACAATCTCCCTATCTAAGGACGATGGTTTATGTGCCATGTAGGAACAATTTTCTGTGCAAAATAATGTTTACTTTCCCAAATTCATGTTGCATACATGATAGCTACACACCTAAACCAAACGCTTATAAAAACCTAACAATCAGACTTAATCTAAAACATCTTTCCCTCTACTTAAGCTATAGGGACCAGTCTTACGGAAAGTACTGTACTCTTTTTAAATGCCAGCCATTGAGAATAATTTAGAAGAAACTGTAGCAAATTAACTCTATTCCCATTTTATATTTGATATATCCTTCTTCTCTTTGAAAGACAATACATTGGCTCTCATTTCTCTTCCTGACTATAAGAAAATGACATCACTAAAAGATTTCTTGTGATAATTGCGAACTAATTATAACCTTCATTCTTTATGGAAATAGAAGCAGCGCAAATTTCTCCCTGAATATTTATCCTACAATGATATTTCTCCCATCTTGCATGGTGCTCCATGTTAATCTTGGAGGTTTAAGGGTCGATCATGCATGGCATGGGACAGCGACACTGCCCTATCAAGCAGGACAATGCCCTAGAGACTGACCATATATACATATCGTAGCCAAAGCCCTCTCTCCTCCCAAGCTAGGACCAAAGAGGGACAGGCAATGGGTGCTGATGAGTCATCACAGAGACCTATAGGCTCCCCTAAAATCCCCAACCTTAGCTCACAAAGATGGTGAGGTTGCAGCGACCAAAGGCACTAACGAGTATGAGCGGAACTCGAACCCCAGTCTGGAGTTCACCAGTCAGGGACGTCACCACATCGGCCACCATAACCCCTATATGAAATTGAACCTGGAAACTTATACTTCACAGCTGGAAAGAAAATAGTCACATAAATCAAATATGACCTGTCATAGCTATCAAGAAGATAGACTTTCCTCAGGCATCAAACAGGGTGTCCCCTACCAGGTCAAAGGTCAAATCAGTACAGTACTGGATAACCGTTTTACCCCCAAAAGAACGTACTGGTACGTTTCACAAAACTCATCCCTTTACCCCCATGGATGTACCGGTACGTCCTTGCAAAAAAATGCTATTTAAATTTTTTTTTGCATATTTTTTATAATTTTTTGAGAAACTTCAGGCATTTTCCAAGAGAATGAGACCAACCTGACCTCTCTATGATGAAAATTAAGGCTGTTAGAGCAATTTAAGAAAAATATACTGCAAAATGTGCTTGAAAAAAATAACCCCCTGGGGGTTAAGGGTTGGAAATTTCCAAATAGCCTGGGGTTAAAATTTTTAGGGTTAAGAATAATCGATGTTTCTGGGAGTATGGGAAGTGAAATAGTAGACTTTCAATTAACTAATATTATTCTTTTTTTCTAAATTGTTATGAACGCCAAGTCAATACCTTATTACAATCATTAATTATTCGACAGAATATTTGACCCATGAAAATACGCTGTTTAATCTCACTTTAGCTACTGCATCACAGATAAAACGTCTTTGAGAATTTACCTTTTGATAAATATTTGTATTTTTAGAATGACCTGATAGTGTATAGACAAAAATTATATTTACACCCTGTACTACTGGTTGCAGACACAGAGAAGCTTGGCCGATTAGTGACAGAATTTGGAAGGGTGTGTGAGGGAAAGAAGAGTTAATGTGGGTAAGAGTAAGGTTACGAGATGTACGAGAAGGGAACGTGCAGTACCAGCTGAACTCGGTTGAGTCCCTTGTTAGGCTGGAGGAACGTAGAGAGTAGAGGTCCCCTTTTTAGTTTTGTTTCATTTGTTGATGTCGGCTACCCCCCAAAATTGGGGGAAGTGCCTTGGTATATGTATGTATGTACTACTATAAATGACAAAGATGTACACTAAAGACAAAATCTACGACCATCTCACAAAAAATTGGAGAACAATCTCACTCTTAAGACAATATGTGCAATACTGGACCTTTTTCAAATAAAGTAGTACAATTGTACATTGTATTTTTGTACATAAACTACCCTGTATAGATATTTCTTACCTAATCTATGACCTAAGAAGTAAATTTCTTTCAACTAATGTCAGTTGAATCTTGACAGTCTCCATCCCGATTATCAGCTTCGATATAGACTAGATACGACTGATTTCATCTTGTGCTTTCAACATTCCTTTCGCTTCCATTTATGTTAACTGGCTACGGCTTTTGGATTTCATTTGTGCAGGTCAATAGACGCATCTGAAAGAAAGATAAAATGCTTAGACTACAAATTTCCTTTTCTTTCAAGGCATAACCGGACTCTTGATTAATTTGATACACTAAATTTCTAGTTTTATCCATTAGAATAAATGACAATCAACTCCATCTTTAGAGATCAATAGAACAAGACCATGCTGGAATGTTCTTCAACAGCCCAGCAAGAAAGAACAGTGCTAAGAACGAGAGTTCGTGTGAAAGAACAAGAATAAAGCACAGTTCAGTTTTTATAATTATCCGCATTTATAGTAGCAGCAATATACTGTATGAGATTGGTGCTTTCTTCTCAACAAAGGGGTATACCAGTATTATCATTGCATTAGTAATATTGCATTGGAAGTATTAAGAAGTGAATAAGATTAAAACCTCGCAATTATATAGGTGCATAGGTCACACACATCCATATACCAAGGCACTTCCCCCAATTTTGGGGGGTAGCCGACATCAAACAAATGAAACAAAAACAAAAAAGGGGACCTCTACTCTCTACGTTCATCCCAGCCTAACAAGGGACTCAACTGAGTTCAGCTGGTACTGCTAGGGGTGCCATAGCACACCCTCCCCCGTTATCCACCACAGATGAAGCTTCATAACGCTGAATCCCCTACTGCTGCTACCTCCGCGGTCATCTAAGGTATCGGAGGAAGCAGCAGGTGTATAGATAATTAAGGATAATTATATTTTCCTGTCTCTAGTGCAGGTATAAAAGATGAAGGACATATCCTCAAATACTTAAGCTATCTGAAAAGATTTCATCTTAGTTTTAAAATTAAGATTCAAAGTCATAGTAGGATACTGTAGTAGTGAGGTCAGATATAGATGAACTGGTCTTCTCAGCTATTCTCAGACCTTGCCTGGTCGTTGCCTTAGTATATGTATGTGTAAACTAACTGATGCAAGGCACAGCCCACAATGTGAGTTGATAGACAAGGTGTATAATACTAGGGCCTCTGTTACGGCCCTTCCCTTTGATGAAGGAATTATCTAAATGGAAGACAGCCTGTGAATGGTTTTCACACGCCCCTGCTTTAAAACGACACCCACAAGGTGCTCGCGCGAGGGTAGTAACCTCTGCATTCCATGCTTTTATCTTTCTCTGGTATATTTGGAAGGTTTATATCAGAAAAGTGTAAAGAAGGACCCTTTTCACCGGGCGTCACAGGTCTCTCCCCAGAAATAGATTTTTCCTTTGTCAAAATTCCTTAATAACCAGTCGGAGTTTTCTTTTTAATTGATATCTGCAACATGTACACAAAGTGTGTATTTTACCAGTATGATTTATATATAGTGGTGAAATGGCTCATTGCTAGAGGAAGGGAGGCCACTTAGCCCCCACAATGAAACTATGAGAAATTGCCTCCAATACACGAAGAAGTAAAAGTGGGTAGATGTTGCACAGAAAGTTGCTAGAAAGGTAGTTGGGACAAAGGCAAGGTAGAAGGATAGAGAGAGGTTCAGGTAGTGGCCACAGGGAAACTGTAAAAATCCTTAATTAATACTGTACTTTTAGTACACTGCAAGACATAAACTGAGGCTCTTGTCCCTCAAAGGACAGAGATCAATTCATAGAGAAAACATTATTGTAAAAAAAGTTACAAAATAACAACGATGCAGAGAACTGTTGCATAATCCAACCATCTTATGAATGAAAAGGGAGACATTGAAATAAAGTGGAGGTCATTTAATGTAGTTGACTATTCCTGCGTCATGTCAATGCTTTCTGTCTAACTCAAGGACCCAGTGTGAAGTTGGCTAAGATTGTAAACCTATTTTTAATATAGAGACATGTATAGAATTCAAAATTTAAAAACAGGTAGTTTTAGTTTAACACCATTTAAGAGTCTGATATACTGAGACCAGCTTCTTTGCAATCGATTATGGAAAAGGCAATAAAATCAATTTCTTTATATAAATTTTAGAGAAGACTTTGATCAACCACACTTGATCCCCTTCGAGAACTGAAATGTCTCAAAACATGTTCTTTAATACCAATTGAACAAAGTAGCTTGAAAAACAGGTTCTGTCAATTAAACTGAACAACATTCACCATGCTGTCTCACAGGATGTAGATACAGTAATAATGTGGAGTGGTGGATAATGTGGAAGGGTGGGCTGTGGCACCCTAGCAGTACCAGCTGAACTCGGTTGAGTCCCTTGTTAGGCTGGGAGGAACGTAGAGAGTAGAGGTCCCCTTTTCTGTTTTTGTTTTATTTGTTGATGTCGGCTACCCCCCAAAATTGGGGCAAGTGCCTTGGTATATGTATGTATGTAAATTCACCATGAAAGCATTGGATGATCTGCACTATTAAACACCAAAATAAATGGTTTTTGAAGATTACACACACCAGCTTCCCAATAAATTCTTTGTTAACATGGATAACTCACTGAATTAAAGACATCTATAATTTAAATAATGGAACAAGAACCACATTGTTTAGTACACTAACTTGTGCAAATACAGCTAGTAAGTTGAACCAGAATGTGAATATCATTGAATGCCAGAGTCGTCAAACCTACATAAAATCATAATATTATATCAGTGAAAAATCAAGGGATTAACGAGCGTTGGCAGGTCTTTGATGAATGAACTACTACTCACCCTAACGCTCTCAAAAGCTAAGGAGCGCTAAGTGCCTTAGCCTTTGGAGAAGGAACAGAAGAGCTCGTCACTATAAAGCATGTAGCGGAGTCATGCAATTTCCTGTCCTTAGTTGATGAGGACCTTTACCAACAAATATGTGAGCATCATGTGGCATCTTGTACAAGCGCTAAGACAGGATCTGAGAAGCTATTTGTTAAAATCCTTAGTGCAGAAACAAGCTGGAAGATCTTGGAGTCTGGTCAAATCTGAGAGCAGGACAAAATATTATATTGTTAATTGGTCTCCGAGTGTGGAGATCTAGGTTATGAAACTGTTTCTGCATGTCAATTCTTGAGAAAGACTCCGAAGAGCTGGAAGACTTCTGTGCTGGAAGCAGTGGAAAGGAGGCATTGATAGTTGATAGGTGCGCTAGTTCCCTGGTGACCCAAAAGTTAAAATTTCCTGAAGAATGAGCAAAAGTTCCAATTGTGTTGTATCCCATTACATGGTCTATGATTACCTGTATATGATTTCTGATCTCTGCTCGCAACTAATCCCGTGAGAAATGGCAATCATAGGGAAGGGAACACAATCAGAATGTTCCCTTAATGACAAAAAATTAAGGGAAAACCACAAGGATACCTCGATGTTCATGAAGGGAAGTTCTCACTGCCCATGAAAGCAATGAGAATGATCATAGGTGGGTTTTTCACCAGTATCATAGACAAGAAAGGCTGTAATGAAGCAGATGCCTGATATGCCGTAACCCAAATGTCACTGAAGGACAGGCAAGATACAATTGCGAGGTGCATGGAACCGTTATGCATGGAGAGCAGCCTGTATGATAGTTTCAGGAAGGTCTTCTTATATCCTAATACTGCAAATATTAGTGGGAGTTTAAACACAACCATCCTTCTGCTAGGGTGACAACTTCTTTGGCGGTGATCTCATCATCTCTCAGGAAATGTCGGAAGGAGGGGTGGGGAAATAGGGCAATGGCCTCTATCACAATTGAAGGTGAGAGCACTCGGTCATACATGAGACTGAGTACTGGGAACTAGCCTATAAACATTTGAATCCTGTACAGTACTGCTTGATACTTCATATGATCTTGATATACAATAAATGTATACTGTTCCTCCTGGCACGTATAGTCCTTACGTACACGGGGAGAGGTTATCGGAGACACACAGGTACGTTGATCGGTTATCTTATACCATGTCTTCTTTAGGTGAAGTACAAGCGTTCACTTGAGAGCCCTACATTCAGTACAAAACTGAACACGATTACAGAAGCAATGAGTACCAATGTTTCTACCAGTTATGGGACTATTTTCAGCATGCAGTCCTTCCCTCTCTCTTCCAAAACAGAGAGAGATCGTCCAGGAAATAGAGTGTTCCTTGCTTCGTACAAGAGTACGGTATGCCGATGTTTATTCACGCTGTGGGACAACTTACTTCTTCTGGTATGAAAACTCATACCGAGAACACAGATACCTCCCAAGAGTCGAGTGCTTCGACGTTCCTTCCCAACATAGGACACCTTTCAGCTCTTACTCGAGAAGGGAGGTTCTTGGTGATGCACTGTCTCTCCCACGGGGAGAGGATCAGTTTGAGTCACGCATATGTGACCCTTATTAATAGGTCTTATTGGACATCCACAATAATGTCTTTCACTTGGTCTCAACAAATAGTATTTGTAAAAAGATTCTCTCATGAATATTAGGCATAAGAAGGAGGAAATTTAAGCTTGCCTTTTTTACCTTGTCGTACAGACTGATGACAACACTCTCAGAAGGGAAAGAGACAACAGAAGCTCTAGGAAGACAGCACAACAAGGTTTTATATTCTTAGAGCTTTTATAGGATTAGGTTGAAGGTAAGAATAAGGACAGTTCTACCACTTCTCACACGGCGGCAGCAAGTCCTTCATCCTCTAATGGAACATATTGATATTAAGGATTGTCAATCTCCTTAGGATACACTGTCGTCGTCATTTCAGAACCTTCAAGCGAAGGAATGGAAAGCAAACAGAAATGCTGTCCAACAGGATACTGGCTAGATTTGCACATAACTATCATACAATTACAGTCATAAAAAAACAGAAAATCCTCCTTCTTAATGTCTCTACCACATAATGATCTATCAACAATTTACCTAAAATATTAAACAGCCTTTTGAGGGTGGCAGAAGTTGGTCTGAACTAATTGACAGTGGCCAACTAACTACCGTCATCTCATTAGGTTTCAGCAGCCTTATTCAGCTTTGCTGAAAGCATACTCTCATCGAAGAACAAAGGCTTGCATTTGTATAGGAATAAATAACGTTTCTATAACTGTAGTTGAAATTAAAAAAAACAAAGCTTAGTGGATTCATAAAATATAAATGACAATTTTTAAAATATAAAAAACAATTTATATTTTTCTCAATCATACAAACATGAAGCTCTTTAATAAGGTGATACATTTCAGTGATACCTGAAACTACCCGTAAAACGTTTAGCGAGGTGTTAATCCTCTCCGTTAGTTACCGGGAGGTACACCCACCACCCCGCTCACACACGCAGAAGTCAACACAAGCCACTTTGCAATTGCAGGCAGGACTTCCTGGGGGATAGGTGACAGAGGGTGAGTATGTGTGAAGAGTTTCAGGTTTGTATGGTTAGGAAAAACACAAATTATTTCCAAGTTTGTCATTTGTCTCACCACCAAATACAAATATTTCAGCTCTCAACTATGGAGATTGAAGGTGGATTGAAGTCTTAGACCAACTGGCTGATCCCTGACCTATGGTGTGACTCTTACGCTTCGTATGAACTGTGCAAGAGTACACCCTATCGCCTCGCTAACTCCCAATGAGAGATAACGGCCAGAGCAATTCTGCGAAGGCGTGACAACTACGCAATGTGACTCGTCGAGGCGAGACTTCGCTCGGCTATGCTTTCTTACCTGGATGTTACCCGGCTCCCATCTCGCTGGGAGAACAGAGGCGTAACGATATATTGTACATACCGCGTATATAATAAGATACAAAAGCGACGATGATACTCATCTACAGTCAGAGGAGGTCAGCTCGCAGAGTTCTTCGGTTTTCTCAAGACCCAAGAGAGGGGAGAATGACTCACAGGTAGTGGGTGGTGAAAGTAGACAAGACGTTTCACACGCCCGCCTGTAAGACCTGCGTCACATTGAAGTTCATTTGAACGCCAGGGACGTACTAACGTCCCTGACGTCGCGAGGTCTAGGTCTGCCGTCAAGAGGAGGCAAGTCCCCTTGGAAGTCTCATTCGATGACTTTCCTGATCCAGGAAGATGTTGAATTCCTTGCGACCATCCTCTTGACTTCACCTGTGCTGGGAAACAGTCAACTGATTTGTGGTCGAGCTCAAGCAGTTCGTTTATGGTATTTCCGTAGCAGACTTACTGGGCATAATAACAGTTGATCTGGATCATTTGATTGAGACTCGCAATCCATAAGGGCCCAAATCTAAGATCCACTACAGCTGGATTTTGACTCTTGGCAATAAACTCAAGGATGAAGTAGAGCGTCACTTGCCCACATCCCCTTGAATGGGCGACATCAAGGAGAGAATGCGTAGCTCACCCACTCTCTTTGCAGAGGCCAGGGCGAAGAGGAAAACCCTCTTTAGAGTCAGGCCGCATTCCGAAGCCTGACTAAGAGGTTCGTAAGGTTTTCCTTTAAGAGATTGCACTATTCATACTAGATTCCATGGAGGTGGGTCTAACATCTGACAGGTCAAGATAACTCGAAACTACGAATGAGGAGAGATAATTCTGTGGAGGAAGAAATGTAAACTCCATTCAGTTTAAAAGCGAGGCTTAAGGCTGAGCAATAGTTTTTAACTGCCAAGACAGAACAGCAGATATTGTTGGAATAAGGGCACTGAGTAGAGGGATGCCCCTTCCATGATACCAACCACAGAAGATAGTCCACTTTACTTAGTAGACAACGATAGATGACTCTCGGAGGTATCTAACCATTCTCCTTGCAACTGGTTGCGAAAACCTTCAGGCGTGAAAATGCAGCGAAGCTACTCGTCTGTGGAAAATCTGAACGTGTGGTTGTTTTTGTAGCTCAGGAAGTAAAGGAGTTCCCTGGGTGCTTTTGTGAGGTGTAGAAGGTCTGGAAACCATTCTGCATGCAGCCACATCCGAGCTATTAAGGTCATCGATAGGTTTTGAGATAACTGAACTTTATTCAGAAGCCTCCTTACTAGGGAGAAGGAAATAAACGCATAGATGTCTAGGTTATCCCACCGGTGTTGAAGAGCATCTTGCCAGCACTACAACGGTAGTTTGTGGTTGAGAGAAATCACGAAAAGATATATTGTCGGCGAACCCCACGAAGTTAGGATTTCGTTGGCTATCTGTTGATTCAAAGACCACTCAGTTCAAACTTTCTGCGTCTTCCTGCTCAGTTTGTCTCCCAAAATGTTTCTCTTGCCCAGTATGGCTATCTCCCCATCAAGATAGCAGAGGGGCTGAGAAAAAGTACCTTCTTGCCTGTTTATGAGTCACTGTGGTGGTGTTGCTCATCAACACCACAGATTATCCTGAAAGGAGCTGTTGGAAGTGTCTGAGAGCTAGAAAGACTGCCCTCATCTCTAAGAGGTTAATGTGGCAGTTTTACTCGGCTTCAGATCATAGTCCAGTCGTAGTAAGTTGCAACATATGAGCCCCTCACTCTTCTTCTGATGCATCAATGAAGATCATCAAATCTGGTGAACGAGAGAGGTCTATTCCTATCAGTACGTTGGCATCTGATACCCACCACTGTCTCTCTTCTGCTCTGACCCTATTGGTATTAGAAGATCCAGAGGGTCTTTGTGCTGAGACCAGAATGTCTTCAGGTGCCACTGGAGAATTCGACTGTGAAGACGACTGTTGGGGACCAGAGCCTCCAGGGAGCAGAGATGTTCCAAGAGTTTCTGCCAATGATGTGCTGGCAGTTCGTCTCGTTCTAGAATGGGTCCTGCTACTTGTTTCATTCTCTCCATTCTTGGTGAGGATGGCAAGAATTTGCCTAGACTTGTGTCGACGTTCATTCCTAGGTACACCGGATTCTGAGTTGACTGCAGCGAGGACGTTCCGAGATTTTCCATGATCCCCAGATCTTGGCAAACTTGAGGAGTGTGCTGGCAGTTCGTCTCGTTCTAGAATGGGTCCTGCTACTTGTTTCATCTCTCCATTCTTGGTGAGGATGGCAAGAATTTGCCTAGACTTGTGTCGACGTTCATTCCTAGGTACACCAGATTCTGAGTTGACTGCAGCGAGGACGTTCCGAGATTTTCCATGATCCCCAGATCTTGGCAAACTTGAGGTGTCTGTCTCAAGGGGGGAGAACTTCCTTCTATTCTCCTAGAATCGGGCAATTGTCCAAGAAGAAAAGAAAGTGTATGATGTTCTTGCGCCCACGATGACACTAGGGCAAACACTCAAGGGAAAACTTAGGGCGCTGTAGACAGGCTGGAACACAGCACTTTGAACTGGTATACAGTATTGTACTGTACTTTGTTTTTGAGGGAGAACCTTAGGTACTACCTTGAGCCAAGATGAAGGGTGATCTGGAAGTACCCATCTTCAAGATCCAGAGTGATCAAGAAATCTCCTGATTTAACCGTTTGGGTTGTCTCCATCTTGAATGGAGTTTGTTGGACAACCTCGTTAAGAGCTGAGAGGTCTAGGACTGGTCTCCAGCCTCCAGACATCTTTTCGATCAGATATAGGTAACCGTAGAAGCCTGGGGACTTGTCCCGGAACTCTTGGAGAGCGTTCTTCTCCAGCATGGTCTGGATTTTGATCTGAATGGCCCATTCCTTCGTGGATCCCTTTTTCATAAGAATTTGTTACGGTTCCTCGTGCCAAAGATATGAGGCTAAAGCACTCCCGATTGTCAAGCGTCCCGTGGGAGGATGGTGAGAGGTCTCTGCTCTCCCAGAGAAGTAGGCCTTAGCTCATCAAGAGGAGGGAAAGGCTGCGGAAGGCCACTTGTACCAAGAACCCTTCCAGTAAGCTAGTCTTCACTGGGACGGACTCAGGGATACCTGGTCTGCAAGCTACCCAGTAGGGCAGCCAGCAAAGCCTAGGTATTGTGTCTGTTGCCCAACCCCATGGGTAGGAGGATTCAATTGAGAGGAAGAAGGAACATTTGACTCTCAAGAGAAAGGTCCCTTCTCACGGGTGCCTAAGGGGCCAAGCAGTTGCTTACCCAGTAATCATTGTTGAATGTTGTTGTGTAAGCTATTGATTGCAAACAATTGTCCCTGTATCTGAGTGAACCCTGTCCTGCCATTACCATCATTCCCATGGGAGTTGGTCGTATTCGCTAACAGACGGTAACCCGAGCAGCCAGAACTCTCTAGCAAAAAAGAAGGCATTACAGAAAATTCCGTACAGTAGTTAATCCCTGTCAAGCAAACGACCAGTTCCTCACGACCGATCGCATGCAACTAATTCTGCAAGACAAGACTTACGTATATCTAATCCTTCATCTCACAGGTGTTGTACTGTAAGGGCTGTATAAGTCCAGCTACTGACCAGTCTCACAGAGACAGAATTTTTTTCTCTATATGGCAATTTCTTTCGTTTTTGTGACGCGAATACTGAGGTAGAACGAAGATTCGGGAGTGGACCAAAAGATTTTCTGCGTCCGACACTCGATCGGAGAACATTACTAATGTTCGGCGAACAAGACCACCTTCTTCCCACGACAGAAAAACCCTGAGAAGCGGCAAAGGTTTCATATTTCTCCGTTACCGAAAGGAACTCGCTTATCCGAACTTTCACCCACCCGTTGAGATACTACCACTAGAGAGTTATGGGGTCTTTTGACTGGCCAGATAATACTACATTGGATTCTCCTCTCTGGTTACGGTTCATTTTCCCTTTGCCTATACACTCGCACACCGAATAGTCTGGCCTATTCTTTACATATTCTCCTCTGTCCTCATACACCTGACAACACTGAGATTATCAAACAATTCTTCTTACTGCACAGTAATTGTTCAGTGGCCACTTTCCTCTTTGTAAGGGTAGAAGAGACTCTTTAGCAATGGTAAGCAGCTCTTCTAGGAGGACACTCCAAATCAAACCATTGTTCTCTAGTCTTGGGTAGTGCCATAGCCTCTGTACCAATGGTCTTCCACTGTCTTGGGTTAGAGTTCTCTTGCTTGAGGGTACACTCGGGCTCACTGCTCTATCTTATATCTTATTTATCTTCCTCTTGTTTTGTTAAAGTTTTTATAGTGTATAAAGTGATATTTTAATATTGTTGCTCTTCTTAAAATATTTCATTTTTCCTTGTTCCCTTTCCTCACTGAGCTATTTTCCCTGTCGGAGCCCCCAGGCTTATAGCATCCTGCTTTTCCAACTAGGGTTGTAGCTTAGCAAGTAGTAATAATAATAATAATAATAATAATAATAATAATAGTAAGGTCTTTCAATAATAAGACAAACAGTTCAGAATATTCCAGATTTCTACGAACTCGATTTTAGAATGACGGCTACAGTCCACCCCACTTTATAATATTCCCCTTTTCTATGAATGAAAACGGATCTGGCCTTCACCCTACAAAGGCTCCACGCATGCAACTGGAGAATCGATTGTTAAACTGCATTGTCAGCAGTAACAGTTCGCTTACCAGCAATGACCCCAAAGGGAATTAGCTCATGAGACTTGATTTGTACCCTGAGCGTAGGATGGCTATAGGCACTCCAAGAAGTAGCCGAACTCCTTCTCCGTCAAGCTCCAAAGTGCTGGCGGGGAATGGACGAATCTAATTATTATTATTATTACTATCCAAGCTACAACCCTATTTGGAAAAGCAAGATGCTATAAGCCCAGGGGCTCCAATAGGGAAAAATAGCCCAGTGAGGAAAGGAAATAAGGAAATAAATAACTGATGAGAACAAATTAACAATAAATAATTCTAAAAAAAGTAATGTCAAAAGAGATATGTCATATATAAACTATTAACAACGTCAAAAACAAATATGTCATATATAAACTATTAAAAGACTCGTGTCCGCCTGGTCAACAAAAAAGCATTTGCTCCAACTTTGAACTTTTGAAGTTCTACTGATTCAACAACCCCATCATAGGAATCCTCCGGAGGGGAAACCATCGGGTGAGGACCGTCTCTCCCGCAGGCGGGAAAAGGCGATCAACCTCTATGCTGCTGTCGACAATTCTCCCCGTAAGCGGAGAGATCGCTGGACGGTGGTTGGTGAAAGAAGACTCTCTCAGAAGGGAACGTCACCCAACACTTGGTGAAGATTAACTCTCCCTTGGAAGGGGAAGATGTCCAACGCTTGGAGGGGGACCTCTAGGCGACACTCTACGCTTCACATCAACGAACGAGGGGGACCTCTAGGCATCACTCTACGCTTCACATCAACGAACGAGGGGGACCTCTAGTTAACACTCTATGCTTCACATCAACGAACGAGGGGGACCTCTAGGCAACACTCTATGCTTCACATCAACGAACGAGGGGGACCTCTAGGCATCACTCTACGCTTCACATCAACGAACGAGGGGGACCTCTAGTTAACACTCTATGCTTCACATCAACGAACGAGGGGGACCTCTAGGCAACACTCTATGCTTCACATCAACGAACGAGGGGGACCTCTAGGCAACACTCTATGCTTCACATCAACGAACGAGGGGGACCTCTAGGCAACACTCTATGCTTCACATCAACGAACGAGGGGGACCTCTAGGCAACACTCTATGCTTCACATCAACGAACAGCGCTCAAGTTGAAGATCGGCATCAAGAGTTGCCTTTAAAATGTAGTCGAAGCTAGTTTCTGGGTTCCCCCAAGGGAATTCTCCCATGACCAGAAGCCCCGAAGGGACTCAAGTCTGCCTCTGATCTAAATCTTACACTGAAGCTATAGAAATGAAGGTGAGCGTAAGTAAAGCGACGCTATGGGAATGAGGGTAAGCAGGAGTAAAGAGTGTTACAGAATATTGTAGAAAAAAGAAAATTTTAAATTTTACGCCAGTTGGTTCTTTATTATGGGTGTTGAGCCGTTTAAAGCGGAGGAGAACCGACAACGTCTGTTCTCTTATGAGACGAAATGCAAAGTGGCACGTGTTGGCTACTGCGCGTCAGAGCGGGACGGTGGGTGTACCTCCCCCTATCCAGTGGAGGGGAGAAACACCTCGTTAAAAGTCTCAGCTGTCGCCAAAATGTATCTCCAAAGAGCTGAAAGAACAATTGTATTTCTCTAAACTTTACAAACCTGACTTCTTTAATATCTGGAACTCGGCTCTTAAAATCTATAATAATGTGTCAGTTGTTACTATCCCCATCCTCTCGCCCTCACGCGAAGTAGCAGCTTACATCTTTACTTAGCGTTTTTGGGATGGTTAAGCTGGCAAGTGTAGCATGAAGGACTCCAGTTTTCATCGTTGAAAAAATAACACATTTGGAATTTGTCATTTTCCTAAAAATAAAAACCTAGAACTCCAGTTTTAATCATTGAAAAAAAAAAGAGATTTGGAATTTATAATTTTCCTAAAAATAAAAACCTAGAGTTCTTTACATATAAGAAATCAGTGCAAGATGGCATAGAGCTAGAAATCTTTTAACAAGATATAAACTGTCACTATTGTTACCAGTGGTAGTGAGAAGAAGAACAATTCCAAATATTGTCATTTGTCCCTACACGATACAAACCCCAAGTTCTTTACATAGGAGACTCACACTTCAGTGTTTGGAAGTCCCACCAACTGGCTGAAACTTTAAGCCCGGGATTCCAGCATCCAAGCATAATAACGCCCAAGATGAGCATCCTTATACCTCGTAAACCAGTGGCCCGTCGATATCCGTGAGCTGACTTCCTGAGAGAAAGTGGATATGAGCATCATGAAGTACTGCTACTGTAACTGTCAAGGCTATGTATAAACAACACGCTTGTGAGTATACATACACACTGAGAGGTGACATTCAAACTCCTCCTTGTAAGGAGATTAGGTACGTGACTTTAACCCTTTTACCCCCAAAGGACGTACTGGTACGTTTCACAAAACTCATCCCTTTACCCCCATGGACGTACCGGTACGTCCTTGCAAAAAAAATGCTATAAAAAATCTCTATTTTCATATTTTTAATAATTTTTTTGAGAAAATTTAGGCATTTTCCAAGAGAATGAGACCAACCTGACCTCTCTATGACAAAAATTAAGGCTGTTAGAGCAATTTAAAAAATATATACTACAAAATGTGCTGGGGAAAAAATAACCCCTTGGGGGTTAAGGGTTGGAAATTTCCAAAGAGCCTGGGGGTAAAAGGGTTAATATACAGTGCACTAAATCTATTCTAGCTACAAGCTCAAATGGGGCTTACCTGCAGTCGCAAGTGTTCTAACCTACAGTCTCCAGATTCTATGCATAAAGAGGGGGGAAGATGAAGAAAAGAAAACACCAATCATTCCTTATTCATTGATCCTAGACTTACGGTGTGAACTCACCCTTTGAAAGACTGCTAATAGTCATGTGAGGAGGTAAGGCAGCTTAACCGCTCACTGTGCAGCTACCACAGGGACTATTGAAATATCAAAGGACCCGTGTGTCCCATCTTCCAGGAATTGGGTGGTGAAGGTGGTTTTTCTCTTCCAAAACCCTGCTTCAAGTACCAGTATCACAGAGAGGTTCTTCCTGATAGCCATGGATGTACTTATGCCCCTAAAACCATGAGCTGATACGAAGGAAATGGAGTCCCTCGTCACCTTTTTCTTGACCACGCCCAAGCTGACGAACAGTGGGTGAGCTCTTACAGGACACCAAAGCAGTTGCTTAAGGTCATGAGTTATCTGCCGAAGACTCTGAATCTGAAAAGAACTGAACCTAGGATCAGATTTTCAGTCTTAGCAACAAATTCAGGGATTTAGTTGAATGTAACCTGTCCCCATCCCATTGAATGGGCACCATCGTAAGAGATACCATGTAACTCGCTTACCCTCTTAACTAAGCTCAAGGTAAAAAGAAAGACTCTCTTCAACGTAAGATCACAGTCTGAAGCCTGACGTAAAGGCTCATTTTAAAGAACGAAAGATTTTCACTACATTCCGCAGAGGTGGTCTCCCTTTTGACTGAGGACAAGCCTCTTCAAAACTTCGTATAAACATACACAGATCTACTAAAGAGTAAATATCTAACCCTTTTAGTCTAAAGACCTGGCTCAAGGGCAAGCCATAGCCTCTCATTGCTGAGAATGAGCAGAGTTTTACCTCCCAGAGATAAAGTAAAAACTCGGTAATTAGTGGGCATAGTGGCTCCGAGTGGAGAGGCACCCTTTCCACGACACCAACGGCAGAAAATTGCCCACTTTGCCTGGTAGACCGAGGAGGATTCCCCACTACGCTCCATCCTGTATGGGTGTCTCTTGGATCATGTGGGTAGCGTCTAGGTGATGCGAGGCATGGAGAGGCATGTTTGTTAATGCGCGAAGAGGTGACACTCGGAGACATAAGACAAGCTAAAGAGGTGAAGCGTTTCTAAGTGCTTCTCTAAGTATTGAGGCTCATTTGTGAGTGGCGTGTACGGTAACCAAACCCTTCCAAACCCCTAACAGAGCTAAGTGTGCACTAGCAAGGTGCTTGAGGGGTTAGCATTCTGCCATAACGGGCTCAGGAGAGAAGGCTTTTTCTAGTGGAGACAAGAGAGTTGATCCACGCGCACTCAGTAGATTTGCGCATGAAGTAGTACACCCGTTTCAAACCCATAAGTGACTGAGCGCGAGACAGTACAGGGAGTAGCGAGCGCAATGTGATACGGACTACCACAATAGTCTCAGGAGAGAAGGGGCTGCCTAGTGGAGTATTGATAAATTTTCTAGATGATTTGCAATTTTCCTAATTATACAAACCTGGGTTCTTTACTTATAGAAGGAGAACAGTGAAGGATGGAAAACAGCAGTTAAAACTTTTAACGAGGTGTAAACAGCTGGATGGTAATCACCTTGCCTATAACAGGGAAGCAACGCCCTACCTCTCAGCTCACTGTAACTTCAATTGGATTGCAGCCAAGACTTACGTCAGAGGTTGGTGATGACAGGAAAGTTCAAGTAAAAAACTCAGGTTTGTAGTTAGGAAACAAATTTTAAAAATCTATCATTTGTTCTTACATGCATACAAATCCTTCTTCAATTATAGGATACTCTTCCTTATGAGGAAGTCCCTGTTCCCACTGGTTGGAAGCTTAACCAGGGGATATAGGACTTAGCTCTAGTGCTTAAGTCCCAATCCCTACACTTCACAAGCTACGAGTGAGGAACACCCATGACCCGCACAGCCCGTGCAATCAACAGTATATGAGCTGGGCTCTCTGAGCTGTAACCAAAGTTATGAAATGTAGATGTTGTGGAGGCTGTGTTTGAGAAGTAAAAGATTTGCTTGGCTACAGCGAACTCTCCCTTGTAAGAAATGTGGGGAAAAGACCTTAAGTGCTTGCGCACTCTAATGCTGAAAGCAAAATGAGCTTACCCATCTCCAGATCAAGCCTAGCTTGGGGCTTCAACATTAAGGCCAAAGAGAGGGAGAAGGTTGGAAAGAAAAGGCCAATCACTTTCACATTCACCACAAGTTTACTCATAACATTAGCCCTTGATCCACAGATACTGGTCTTGTTAAGAAACCAAGGAAGCTATATCACCTGCTGAGAAGCAAAAACAGGATCTACCATAAATGTGTCCATGGTCATATGTGACACATCCACCAGGTAATGGGCTGTTAAGGTAATTTGTTTCTTCCAAAGCCCAGCCCTGAGAACCTGTATCACAGAGTTCTTTTTGAAAGCTAACGGAGTTGCAAGACCTCGGGATACCGTAGATGACGAAGGTTCTGTTGCTCCGGAGGTAACTTCCCTCAGCCAAAAGGAGATGGTATCTTTAGTTACCTTTTCTTGATCCTGCCTGTGCTTATGAAGAAGTTCTGCTGGCGAGGCCTGGAAGGCTTGGTAAACTTTAAATAGCTCCTCACAGCCCTAAAAGGACACAGTAGAAGTTGATCAGGATATTTGGTTACTGACCGAAGAATAGGAAAGTAAACGACAAAAATCTAGGACCCAATGACGCCGGGTTTTGTGTCTGCCACAAACTCTGGGATGAAGCTTAGACTTCCATCCAACCTCATGAATGGGTGATGACAAATGCCAGTCCATGCAATTCACTTACTTGTTTGACTGATACCAAGACAGGAAGAAATAGATTCTTCAAAGTGAGATCCCTGTCAGATGCTCGTTTTAGAAACTCGTAAGAAGCTCCGTTCAAAGATCTTGAAACCTTGACGATGTCCCAGGATGGAGGACTGACTTCGACTGGAGGTAGGTTTCCTCGAAGCTCAGTATCAGCAGACAAATTTCCCCCGAGGAAGAAATGTCTAAGTGGTAAAATCTAAAGACTTAACTTAAGGCTGAGCGATAACCTTTTACCGCAGAAACGTTAAAGAATTTCTCCTTGAGGAGGTAAAACAGAAAAATCTGCAATCACAGGTACAGGTAGAGAGGCATCGAGTGGAGAGACACCCTTTGAATTTCACCAACCAAAGAAGACAACCAACTTTGCCTGGTAGACAGCAATGAAGGATTTTCTGAGATACCCAGATATCTGTTGTATTGTTGCTCTGGAAAACCCTTCTCAAAGAGGAGATACTGGATAGACTCAATGAGTGAAGACTTAAGGATTCTTGGGAGCTGTGGACGCTGATGTGTAGATGTCACAGAATTTGCGGAAGGTGTAGGAGTTCTCTTGATATATTCACTAGGAGATACAGTAGATCCGCTTACCATTCTCAATGTGGACAAAAGGGGGCAATCAGTATTACAACCAGGTTTGGGGTTTCCCTTATTCTTTTGAGAACCTTTCATAAAAGGCAGAATGGAGGAAGAGCATAAGCATTGAGGTTGTCCCAAGGATGCTGATAAATGTTCCTGAATGCCACTGCTGATCTGGTATCAGAGATAAGTGCTGTACACTGGAAGTTTGCATTCAGCGAGGTCGTGAGGTTGAACTTCACAAAGTCATTACTTCTGTCACTATCTGAGGATTCAAAGACCATTCTCCACCAATGATCTCAATCCTGCTCAACTGGTCCAACACAATGTTCTTCCTGCCTGGAATGAAGCGGGCTGATAGAAAGATAGAGTTGGCCTCTGCCCACTCCAGGATCTTGACTGCTAGCTGACAAACTGAGGGAGATCATTTGCCCTTATTTGTAGATATAATGGTGATATTGTTGCTCTTCAATACCACTAGGTGCCCCTGAAGCAGAAGAGGAAATTGTTGTAGAGACAACCACGCTGCTTTCAGCTCCAGAAGAATTATATGCTCTACTCGATCTGCTGTCGATCAGGTCCCTGATGCTAGGTGGCTGTCTAGATGAGCACCCCACCACTAGTTCAAGGCACTTGTGAACAGCCTGAACTCGGGGAGATGAGGCAAATGGTGAACCTTTCCTGAGGTTTCTGCGGCTTAACTGCTGGTCTTCCTTAGAGTCCTCTTCCATGAAAATCTTGGACTGTGGGTTATCTCGATGCTGAGACCAGGAGGTCTTCAAGCCCCACTGCATGTTACGCATGTGGAGCTTTTCTCTGGCCACCAGTCGTTCCAAAGATGTCAGATGACCCATCAGTCTCTGTCACTGGAGAGCTGGACGGAGGGAGCACTGAAGGAAGGGGGAGAGCTACTTGCTGAAAATGACAAATCTGTTCTTTCTGGAGTTTTGAACCTGAACTACTTGATGTACAGGTCAATGACAGGTCTTCAGCCTCTAGATGCATCGTTGATCATCTTCTGTACCTTCAGGAATAGGGCCAGGCGTCTCATCGACCTTTTCCAACACGATGACGACACTGTCAGAGGAGGAATAAAAGGAGGGGGACAGTTGATCCTCCCTAGGGAGCCACCATCTCCTCCAATTCCTCTACAGGCATGGTAAGGGGGGGGGGAGATTGCCCATCCTAGAGGGGAACTTTACCTCTTCCTCTTCCCCGATCTGAAGTCTGACGGCATTGAAAGTAGACCGAGGGTTTCTTTAGGATGGATCCTGGACGGGTTGCTTCTCTAGCAATCGCTCTCCTGGGCTGCGGTGACCTTGACGAAGTTGCCGTCTGGCTTGAGGATGATGGCTGCTGCTTAAATGAGATGGTCCTCTAAGAGAGTAATGAGTGTCTTTCCTCCAATCTTCTGTCGCAGAAGGGATGTCCTCTGGAGGGAAAAGAGAAGAGATTTCAAGAGGAACGTTTCTAAAGATTAGTCACTCCTGTTTACTTATCTTATGGAAGTGGGCCATGACTGTCTCCCTATTTTTGAGCAACCAATTGACTGGCGGCCTGGAATATCAGATACTCCGATGCTCTGACACCAGACAACACGATCTCTAAGGGCCTTTCTCTTCTTAGCATCCGGGAGATCCTTTCTGTTGACAAAATCCAACGGTACCTGTCCAATTATCCACCTTGCAAACGATTCAAGGCAGTAGCCTCAGGCTGTGAAAAGGAAACTGGGATAGAAGCAAGTCTATCCGTAGAACAGCCTGGAGTTAACTTCGCTACTGCTGGGTCCAAAGGAAGGGGGGAGGGGAGTAGGATCAACATCAGCTACTCTGTAATATATATATATCGGTACTAGCTGTGAGGACTTTGACAATCTCAAGGGGTCTTTCTCGCCGGCTACTTGATCTTCTACTTTCCATATGACATCCTTGGCCATAACAGTCCAAGGTAGTGACTACTGCCCACCTATCCCTCATGGAAGAGGGGATAGTCTCCCTGATGCCATTTACTGAACACGTGGTGTGTAGACCCCTGAAAAACACTAACTACGCATCTCCTTCAACAGCCAAGGAGTTTTCAGTTTTGTAGGGAGGAGAAGTTCTGTTGAACCTTCCTCTGAAGGAATCTTGTCTTTGACTACTTACTCGCGCTATTTGTGACAAGGATGGAATGCTTCCCAATTCAGGTGATTCCCGAACAACGAACTGGTCTCTGTTCGCTTAGGGCCGATATCTTCTTTGATGTCTTCGAGTCTTTGCTCTACTTTTACAAAGTTCCTGCTGAAAAGAGAGACGGATGACCTGAAACTGAGTCAAGAATCCTGAGTCTTCGAAGTCTTAGGTAAAAGCAATCAAGGTCTAGGAACATATTGGATATGATCGTCCGTGAACATAATAGGAATTAAACTATAGTTATCTGTAAAGGAAATTTCTCTTGGACACAAGGAACCTATGTTTGTCCTTGATTTTAACGACTCCTCTAATAAAGATTCTAAACCTGCAATGATGGGGGTCCCTCTTGACTGCAACAAAGTTACACAGAAAGAGTCAGAAGACTGATTCTCATGTCCTTACTAAGTACAGAGTCTTCTCCAGACGGGGAAAAATCCACGAAGTCCGACTCATGCAGTTGGACTGCGCCTGATAAGGTCAGGTTCTCCACACTGCAGGCGAATCTAGAGTGGTGATGGGAGATGTCTTAGGGTGATGCAGAATCTAAGGGGATCTTACCTTAACCAGGAGTCTTTCTCTTTGCTGGAAAGAGGAACTCATCTGCAGTAGCCTGCAGAATCTTCTTGTGCTGGTGAATCACAGCGTCAGACTTGATTCTCCACCGAGGAATCTTTGGGCTGCTTTGTAGAAAAACGGTCCGAGCATGAGGGCAAAGCCCTCTTGGAGTGGTAGGGTGCAACACAATGCTTACACAAAGCGAAGGGGGAGTATACTCTGCCCTCGACTGTATGTCGAGGAAAGTGTTATTTGGTCAGCCACCTACCCCGGAGGGTAGCCAACGCTTCTTAGGGATTATGACTGTTGCTCCCTCCTCAATTGATTGATTTATTGATCTAAAGTTTTCAGTCATACTGCTCCCTCCTCGAAGGGTTGGCAAGTTCAGCTGAGAGGAACAAGGAACCTTGACTCTTAAGCAAAAGGTCAATATTATTCTCATAGGTTACTCCCGACTGGCCGAGACATTACCGAGCAAGTACTGTAAACATCTCAATTTGATTGATGTCGAGACGTGCATCAAGTTGAAAGCAACTGTTCTGTAGGTTGGGGGAATCCTGTACTCTAACTGCCTTCAACCCAATGGGAGTTGACCTTGTAAGTATGCTTATAGATGGGTAATATCAGGGTATCCAGTACTCTCTAGAGGGAGATGGGATTACATCGAATCTCCTTAGCGATCGCTGTTCAACAAGAGACCAGTCGCTAGAGACCGATTGCACACAGCTACTTATAAAAGGCAAGACTAAGACGTATCTTCAATCCATTGTTGGACTGATAATGTATGCCTAAGTCCATCTACAAACCAGTAACACAGACCGGTGAGGTGGGAAGAACATACGGGAACAATACAAATGATTAGTTGTGCCTGGAACTTGATTGGAAAACATTAACCCTTTCACCCGCAAAGGACGTACTGGTACGTTTCACAAAACTCATCCCTTTACCCCCATGGACGTACCGGTACGTTCTTGCAAAAAAACTGTCATTTACATTTTTTTGTTGATATTTTTGATAATTTTTTGAGAAACTTCAGGCATTTTCCAAGAGAATGAGACCAACCTGACCTCTCTATGATGAAAATTAAGGCTGTTAGAGCAATTTAAAAAAAATATAATGCAAAATGTGCTTGAAAAAAAAAATAACCCCTGGGGGTTAAGGGTTGGAAAGTTCCAAATAGCCTGGGGGTAGAAGGGTTAATCAACCTTCGCAATCGAGACCTACTTCTTCCTAGGACTGAGATCGCTTAGAAATATGTTATTTTGATAATAAAATAAATTTTTGAATATACTTACCCGGTGATTATAATAGCTGCAGCTCTGCTGCTCGACAGAAAACCCTACGGAAAAAATCCGCCAGCGATCGCTATGCAGGTAGGGGGTGTACTTCAACAGCGCCATCTGTCGTCCAAGTACCCAGTACTCATTGTAAACAAAGAACTCAATTTTCTCCTCGGTCCACTGCGTCTCTATTGGGGAGGAAGGGAGGGTCCTTTAATATATAATCACCGGGTAAGTATATTCAAAAATTTATTTTATTATCAAAATAACATTTTTCAATATTTAACTTAGCCGGTGATTATAATAGCTGATTCACACCCAGGGGGGTGGGTAGAGACCAGCAATATATGTTTACATTATTATGAGCTAAGGATTTTTTATTTCATTTTAGAAGTTATCAAAATAACAAAAATAAAATAAATAGGTACCTGGTAAGGAA
Source organism: Palaemon carinicauda (assembly GCF_036898095.1). Lineage (NCBI taxonomy): Eukaryota > Metazoa > Arthropoda > Malacostraca > Decapoda > Palaemonidae > Palaemon > Palaemon carinicauda. The sequence continues at coordinate 60,243,415 of NC_090767.1, read as the reverse complement.
GTCGACTTGAACAATTACTCTGCCTTTTTAAGTACGTCTTCCTTACGGAGCCTCGCGATCCTCTTAGGATGCTGAGCGACCCCTAGGATCTGAAGTATCAAGGGTTGCAACCCATACCACAGGACCTCATCAAAACCTCTAATCTAGGCGCTTCTCAAGAAAAGAATTTGACCACCCGCCAAATCAACCAGGATGCGAAAGGCTTCTTAGCCTTCCGGACAACCCAAAAACAACAATAAAAAACATTTCAAGAGAAAGATTAAAAAGGTTATGGAATTAGGGGATTGTAGTGGTTGAGCCCTCACCCACTACTGCACTCGCTGCTACGAATGGTCCCAGAGTGTAGCAGTTCTCGTAAAGAGACTGGACATCCTTAAGATAAAAAGACGCGAACACTGACTTGCTTCTCCAATAGGTTGCGTCCATTATACTTCGCAGAGATCTATTTTGTTTAAAGGCCACTGAAGTTGCGACAGCTCTAACTTCATGTGTCCTTACCTTCAGCAAAGCTTGGTCTTCCTCACTCAGATGTGAATGAGCTTCTCGTATTAACAGTCTGATAAAATAGGATAAAGCATTCTTTGACATAGGCAAAGATGGTTTCTTAACTGAACACCATAAAGCTTCTGACTGTCCTCGTAAAGGTTTAGTTCGTCTTAAATAGAACTTAAGAGCTCTCACAGGGCATAAGACTCTTTCTAGTTCATTTCCAACCATATTTGATAGGCTTGGAATATCGAACGATTTCGGCCAAGGACGAGAAGGTAGCTCGTTTTTGGCTAGAAAACCAAGTTGTAGAGAACATGTAGCCGTTTCAGATGAAAATCCGATGTTCCTGCTGAAGGCGTGAATCTCACTGACTCTTTTAGCTGTGGCTAAGCAAACCAGGAAAAGAGTCTTTAAAGTGAGATCTTTAAAGGAGGCTTATTGTAGCGGCTCGAACCTTTCTGACATGAGGAATCTTAGTACCACGTCTAAATTCCAACCAGGTGTAGCCAAACGACGCTCCTTCGTGGTCTCAAAAGACTTAAGGAGGTCCTGTAGATCTTTGTTGTTGGAAAGATCTAAGCCTCTGTGACGGAAGACTGATGCCAACATGCTTCTGTAACCCTTGATAGTGGGAGCTGAAAGAGATCGTTCTTTCCTCAGGTATAAAAGGAAGTCAGCTATTTGCGTTACAGAGGTACTGGTCGAGGATACCGATACTGACTTGCACCAGTTTCGGAAGACTTCCCACTTCGATTGGTAGACTCTAAGGGTGGATGTCCTCCTTGCTCTAGCAATCGCCCTGGCTGCCTCCTTCGAAAAGCCTCTAGCTCTCGAGAGTCTTTCGATAGTCTGAAGGCAGTCAGACGAAGAGCGTGGAGGCCTTGGTGTACCTTCTTTACGTGTGGCTGACGTAGAAGGTCCACCCTTAGAGGAAGAGTTCTGGGAACGTCCACTAGCCATCGAAGTACCTCGGTGAACCATTATCTCGCGGGCCAGAGGGGAGCAACTAACGTCAACCTTGTCCCTTCGTGAGAGGAGAACTTCTGCAGTACCTTGTTGACAATCTTGAACGGGGGGAATGCATATAGGTCTAGATGTGACCAATCTAGGAGAAAGGCATCTATATGAACTGCTGCTGGGTCCGGGATTGGTGAGCAATATATTGGGAGCCTCTTGGTCATCGAGGTTGCGAAGAGATCTATGGTTGGCTGGCCCCATGTGGCCCAAAGTCTCTTGCACACATCCTTGTGTAGGGTCCATTCTGTTGGAATGATTTGTCCCTTCCGACTGAGGCAATCTGCCATGACATTCAAGTTGCCTTGGATGAACCTCGTTACTAGTGAAATGTTTAGACCTTTTGACCAGGTGAGGAGGTCCCTTGCGATCTCGTACAACGTCATAGAGTGGGTCCCTCCTTGCTTGGAGATGTACGCCAAAGCCGTGGTGTTGTCCGAGTTCACCTCCACCACTTTGCCTTGAAGGAGAGACTTGAAGCTTTTCAAGGCCAGATGAACTGCCAGTAGCTCCTTGCAGTTGATATGCATTGTCCTTTGACTCGAGTTCCAAGTTCCCGAGCATTCCCGACCGTCCAATGTCGCGCCCCAGCCTGTGTCCGATGCGTCCGAGAAGAGAACGTGGTTGGGAGTCTGAACAGCCAAGGGCTGACCCTCTCTGAGGCTGATACTGTCCTTCCACCAAGTCAGGGAAGACTTCATCTTCTCGGAAATGGGGATCGAGACCGCTTCTAGCGTCTTGTCCTTTTTCCAGTAAACAGCTAGGTGATATTGAAGAGGACGGAGGTGTAGTCTTCCTAATGATACGAACTGTTCCAGGGATGATAGTGTCCCTATCAGACTCATCCACTGCCTGACTGAACATCGTTCCTTCTTCAGCATGTTCTGGATGCATAACAGGGCTTGACTTGTTCTGGGGGCCGACGGAAAAGCCCGAAAAGCTAGACTGTGAATCTCCATCCCTAAATACACAATAGTTTGGGATGGGACCACTTGAGACTTTTCCATATTGACAAGGAGACCCAATTCCTTGGTCAGATCTAGAGTCCACTTTAGATCCTTCAGACAGCGACGACTGGAAGAAGCTCTTAGAAGCCAGTCGTCCAAATAGAGGGAGGCTCGGATGTCCGCTAAATGAAGGAATTTGGCTACATTCCTCATCAGCCTCGTAAACACAAGAGGAGCTGTGCTTAGGCCAAAGCACAGGGCTTGAAACTGGTAGACAACCTTTTCGTAAACAAATCTCAGAAAAGGTTGGGAGTCTGGGTGGATGGGGACGTGGAAGTATGCGTCCCTTAGGTCTAAAGAGACCATCCAGTCTTCCCTTCTGACCGCTGCTAGAACGGACTTTGTGGTCTCCATGGAGAACGTCTGCTTTGTGACAAAGACATTCAGCGCACTGACGTCTAGCACCGGCCTCCACCCTCCTGTCTTCTTTGCCACTAAGAAGAGACGGTTGTAGAAGCCCGGGGTTTGATGGTCCAGGACTTTGACTACCGCTCCCTTTTCTAGTAAGAGAGACACCTCCTGTTTCAATGCTCGTCTCTTGTCTTCCTCTCTGTACCTGGGAGAGAGATCGATGGGAGACGTTGCTAGAGGGGGTTTTCGTACAAACGGGATCTTGTACCCCTCTCTGAGCAACTTCACATGTTGTGCATCTGCGCCTCTCTTCTCCCAGGTCTGCCAGAAGTTCTTGAGTCTGGCTCCCACTGCTGTCTGAAGAAGTTGGCAGTCAGACTCTGCCTTTAAAGGACTTGGTTCCTTTCTTCTTCCCACGTCTCCCTTCGGCACGAGCACCTCCTCTGCTGGAGGCTCTGCCACGAAAGGGCGGAATAAATCGGGACGCTGGAGTGTCCATCCTTGGTCTAGCTGACAAGGTAGGCAAAGGGGTGGCTTTGCGGGCAGAGGACGCAACCAGGTCATGAGTGTCCTTCTGTATCAAAGAAGCAGCAATCTCCTTAATCAAGTCCTCTGGAAAAAGGCACTTAGAAAGAGGAGCAAACAGAAGTTCGGATCTTTGACAAGGTGTCACTCCAGCTGACAGGAAAGAGCAAAGGTTCTCACGCTTCTTGAGGACTCCGGATACGAACGATGCAGCAAGCTCATTAGACCCGTCACGTATGGCCTTGTCCATGCAGGACATGATGAGCAAGGAAGTTTCCTTCTCTGTCGGGGAGATCTTCCTGCTCAAAGCTCCCAGACACCAGTCTAAAAAGTTGAAGACCTCGAAGGCTCTAAATATCCCTTTCAACAGGTGGTCTAGGTCCGAAGATGACCAACATATCTTAGAGCGTCTCATGGCTAGCCTGCGGGGAGAGTCTACAAGACTTGAGAAGTCGCCCTGGGCAGAGGCAGGAACTCCCAAGCCGAGAACTTCTCCCGTGGCATACCAGACGCTCGATCTGGAAGAGAGTCTAGCAGGGGGAAACGTAAAGGCTGTCTTCCCTAGACTCTTTTTGGACTGCATCCATTCTCCTATCACTCGTAAAGCTCTCTTGGACGAGCGTGCGAGGACGAGTCTAGTAAAGGCAGGCGAGGATGACGGCGTACCTAATACAAACTCTGACGGAGGAGAGCGCGGAGCCACAGACACAAACTGGTCCGGAAACATCTCTTTGAACAGAGCAAGAACTTTTCTAAAGTCCAAAGAGGGTTGCGTGGACTTAGGCTCGTCAAGGTCCGAATGTGGTTCATCAAAGTGTGCCGCATCATCATCCTCAGAAAGTCCATCATCCGAGTATTGAGGAGGAAGCGGCAATGGAGTAGGTAACGGCTGGTTAGCTGAGTCCGGTCGCACGGGTGCACGCGTGACTGAACCGGACGCAACGTCATGGAACTGTTGCCCAGTCTGTGAGCTGGCAACAACCATAGCAGCGCGGGGACGCACAGCGTCTACTCCAGACTGTCTAATCTGATGAGGGTGAGCAGTGGCAACCACACTGGGTTGCGGAGGTTGACGCACTGCGTCAAAACAAAACTACTCTGACGGTTGTTGTACCTCGCGAACGTCAACGGAAGGCTCCGTGCGTCGCTGAACGTCAACATGCGGCTGGCAGGGCACACTGGAACGCATGGGTGGCGGGACTCTCTCAGCTGGAGTGCGCAAGAAGGTCGCCTCAGCGTCCACAGGACGCACAACCGAGTGTGTGGTTGGTTGTAGGCAAGAGGCTGGTGCAGCAGCAACCTTCTCCGCACGAAAGTCCTGCATCAGAGACGTTAATTGGGACTGCATGGTCTGCAGCAAAGACCACTTAGGGTCTGCAGGAGCAGGTGCGGCGACAGACGGTGTAACTGCCTGAGGCGGTACCGCTTTGCCTCTCTTAGGAGGTGAGCAGTCATCGGAAGACTGCAGCGAGTCCGAACTGACCCAGTGGCTACAACTGGGCCGTTGGACTTGCGCAGAAGGGACCGACTTGCGCTTAAGTGGTCGTGAGACCTTGGTCCATGGTTTCTTGCGAGAAACCTCTTCCGCGGACGAGGAATAAATGGGCTCTCTCGTCTTTGTGTGGGTGGGGCGATCTTGGGTAGATACGCCCGAAACCACGGAGGGAACGTCTGTTCGCTGATTAAAGCCTCTCGAACCCATTGGTCGTACGACATTGCTTCTCCCCTGGACTTGGGAGCTTGCAAGAGGTCCCGGACTAGGAGGACGACAGGCACGAACAGACGAACCCTCAAGCGCAACACTATCCACAACACTAGCACTCACTTTATCACTTCCCACTGCACTTTTACACTTCAGCTCCTTGACGTCCGCCATGAGCTGGTTACGGTCACTAGCCAGGGACTCAACTCTCTCACCCAGAGCTTGGATGGCACGCATCATATCAGCCATCGAAGGTTCCTGAGTGCCAGAAGGGGGATTAGGAGCAACCACTACAGGGGAAGGAATAGGTTGTGGGGCATGAGGAGAGGAAAAATCAACAGAACGAGATGAACTTCTCCTGACTCTATCTCTCTCTAGCCTACGTGTATATTTTTGGAATTCGATACGAAAGCCCAACGCATTCCTCACATCGATCTTCCAATTGACAGGTTTTATCCCGACAATTGGAACAAACGGTGTGAGGATCGATAGAGGCCTTCGGAAGACGCCTTGAACAGTCCCTAGCATTACACTTCCTGAATTTTGGGACTTGAGAAGGGTCAGCCATTTTGAATTGGTCAAAGGGGAATTCAAAAACTATCCAAAGTCATCAACAAATAATCCAATATCAAAAAAAGAATGCAAGGATTTATTGAAGAGAAAGCCTGCACAGCGAAAGCTCAAAACTAGAATAGTGTACTTCACCAAATAGTTGTGAAAACAAATCCAGTTAGCAACAGCGAATTAGTAGGTCTTGCCGGTAGCACGACAGAGAGAAAATTGAGTTCTTTGTTTACAATGAGTACTGGGTACTTGGACGACAGATGGCGCTGTTGAAGTACACCCCCTACCTGCATAGCGATCGCTGGCGGATTTTTTCCGTAGTTTTCTGTCGAGCAGCAGAGCTGCAGCTATTATAATCACAGGCTAAGTTAAATATTGAAAAAACGAATATATTTGTATTTCTTCATTTCCGATCAGCAAAACTGGCATAATTTCTGAACGTTCCCTCCCAAAGAACAGACTTGCTTATGCAAAGTTTCGGAGTCTAAGTGTTTTAAATACTAAAACGGCCAATCCAAAAGTTAGGAAGGAACTGCCTGGAAAGAAAGAAGTGTCTACTTGAGAGTAGACTACCTATGTCTGGTTGTGGTAAGATAGGAGGATACAGTAATGCATAGTCTGACTTCCCGTAAGGAATACAACCATGGAAGCTCATGATTTATTAGAACGAAGTGATTTATTAGAATGGAGTTCTAATTGTATAATAGTACCATTGTCGGCAGAAAAGATCGCTTGTCCGCACACGGTTGCCTAAGCGTAAAATCATTGCATCCGGGAAAGTGTTCGAAAACGAGCTTGAGCTTATGGGAATAATGTGCGATGAATTGCAACATCGTTGCACAAATTGCACCCACGAAAAGTACATGAATCCTACTCACCCTTGTGGGCGGGACAAGCGTCCTCGTGAGTGAATGCTTGCTTGCTATTGTTCATAAAAGTAAGCAGAGGCTGACACTATCCCCTTGGGACTGCAGGCTTGAAAGAAATAACCTTGCAATTGTATGTCTCAAAAGCACACTGTGTGAGTGCTACGAAGAGCTCTACATTCCGTTGGGAAAACAAGCCCAAGAGAGTAACCCCAAAGGATTACATTTTGCAAAACTCGTTGTGCCCTGGGGTACAATGATGGCATGCGACGGCCGCAAGCGATCGGCAGTAAAACGTATTTGCAGCAACAACCCTGAGGTTTTGTATTGCCGAACGTGCATGCGTAAAAGATGGCACTTTCTTTAGCCTTTTACGGGATTTTAGCAAACACCTGTAGATGTGTAAACCTCCTCAGGGAAGAGAGTTTCCCATGAAGAAGCCTACAGTTTTGCATGTAAAGGTTTATTGACTCAGAATGCCAAGAACACAAACACTAAGCAGATTTGTTCGAGCTTGCCAGTGAACACCCGTGAATGCTATCGAGCGCTTGCTGTACTATAAGGAACAAGAAACACACCATAGGCAAGTAATGGTTTATCCATGAGACAGGTGAATGACATGAACTTCTGCGGACGGAAAGGTTGGGTCCTTCTAGCCAGGTGACTGACTGAGAATTTGCGCTTCTTCACGTTAACATTCTGATACATACAAAAGCCTAAGTTTAACATACAATAATGAATAATACATGAGATGAAAGAGCAGATGGTTTTACACACGACAAAATAAACAACAATTATGTTACGTTAACAGGAAAATATATACAAGAGTAAAAGGACAGCTGAATTGACAATGAAGCATTGTAAGATGTTGTCCTTACTGTACCTAAAGACACAAAGTCAGCAAGAAACCCGATGAGTTAAAGCCTCTAAGACTCGTCAATGAAAAAGGCCGTGACCGTACGCAGTCAGCGGGTATCGCGAGACTCATTTTGTACCCTAAGGGTACAGCGACAATGAGTAGGAATTGCAAGCAGTCACCTAACTCCTTCGTTGCCAAACTAAGCAAGAGCTGGGCATAGAAGGATCCAATTCCCACACGGGATTATTGCTACACAGTGGATAGTGGAGGTTAACTCCCCCTCAGATGGGAAACTTGTCCAACACCTGGAGGGGGACCTCCCGGCAGTGCTCTCTCCTTCCAGTCAACAAGCTTTGTTCAAGTTGTAGGTCGGCATCGAGACCTGCCTGTGAAATGTAGCCGAAGACAGTTTCTGGGTTCACCAAAAAGGGATCCTCCAGACAAGATAACCTGGACTCTCGTTCCTATGCCAGGGCTGCCAGAATGAAGGTGAGCAGAAGCAGAGAGTGCTGTAGTAAACTGTAAGACTCTCGCAACCTTCCTAGGCGAGGAGACCCAAAAGCCCCAAGGTAGGTAAGAGTCACCGTAAGCGGCAATGAAAGAGACTTCCCTCGGAGGTGAGAACTGTTGCTTCGCTAAGGGAAGCAAAGAGTTCACATGAAAGGGTAGTCCAAGATCACCGTCTTAAAGATAAAAAGAACTTTTAAACTCTTAGGCCAGTTTCTTTTAATTGTAAACCAGTTAAAAGGTTTTGACAGGAGAGTAAGACTACGGCTTTACTCTACAGAGACGAAATAAAATGTGGCAATGGTTTACTAGTGATTGTGTGAGCTGGGTGGTTGGTTTACCCCCGATAACCACCACCTCTAGCTAGTGAAGGGTAGTTACACCTCGAAAAAGCTTTGAAAAATGTTATTTTCATTAGTAAAATAAATTTTTGAATATACTTACCCGATGATCATGTAGCTGTCAACTCCGTTGCCCGACAGAAATCTAAGGTCGGGATACGCCAGCGATCGCTATACAGGTGGGGGTGTACACAACAGCGCCATCTGTGAGCAGGTACTCAAGTACTTCTTGTCAACAAGAACTCAATTTTCTCCTCGGTCCACTGGTTCTCTATGGGGAGGAAGGGAGGGTCCTTAAATTCATGATCATCGGGTAAGTATATTCAAAAATTTATTTTACTAATGAAAATAACATTTTCCAATATTAATCTTACCCGATGATCATGTAGCTGATTCACACCCAGGGTGGTGGGTGGAGACCAGCATACATGTTAACATAGAAGCTAAGTATCCCGTATTTCATTTTAGCAGTTATTCAAAATAACAAACATAAAATAAATAAGTACCTGGTAAGGAAGTCGACTTGAACCATTACTCTGCCTTTTTTAAGTACGTCTTCCTTACTGAGCCTAGCGGTCCTCTTAGGATGCTGAACGACTCCTAGGTGCTGAAGTATGAAGGGCTGCAACCCATACTAAAGGACCTCATCACAACCTCTAATCTAGGCGCTTCTCAAGAAAGAATTTGACCACCCGCCAAATCAACCAGGATGCGGAAGGCTTCTTAGCCTTCCGTACAACCCAAAAAACAACAATAAAAAGCATTTCAAGAGAAAGATTAAAAAAGGTTATGGGATTATGGGAATGTAGTGGCTGAGCCCTCACCTACTACTGCACTCGCTGCTACGAATGGTCCCAGGGTGTAGCAGTTCTCGTAAAGAGACTGGACATCTTTGAGATAAAATGATGCGAACACTGACTTGCTTCTCCAATAGGTTGCATCCATAACACTCTGCAGAGAACGGTTCTGTTTGAAGGCCACTGAAGTAGCGACAGCCCTAACTTCATGTGTCCTTACCTTCAGCAAAGCAATGTCTTCTTCCTTCAGATGAGAATGGGCCTCTCTAATCAGAAGCCTGATGTAGTAAGAAACTGCGTTCTTAGACATCGGTAAAGCAGGTTTCTTGATAGAACACCATAAAGCTTCTGATTGTCCACGTAATGGCTTTGTCCGTCTTAAATAGTACTTAAGAGCTCTTACTGGGCAAAGTACTCTCTCTAGTTCGTTCCCCACCAAGTTGGACAGGCTTGGGATCTCGAACGACTTGGGCCAAGGACGAGAAGGAAGCTCGTTTTTAGCCAAAAAACCGAGCTGCAAGGAACACGTAGCCGTTTCAGATGTAAAACCTATGTTCCTGCTGAAGGCGTGGATCTCACTGACTCTTTTAGCTGTTGCTAAGCAAACGAGGAAAAGAGTCTTTAATGTGAGATCCTTAAAAGAGGCTGATTGAAGCGGTTCGAATCTTGATGACATCAGGAACCTTAAAACCACGTCTAGGTTCCAGCCTGGTGTGGACAACCGACGTTCCTTTGAGGTCTCAAAAGACCTAAGGAGGTCCTGTAGATCTTTGTTGGTGGAAAGATCCAAGCCTCTGTGGCGGAAGACCGCTGCCAACATGCTTCTGTAACCCTTGATCGTAGGAGCTGATAGGGATCTTACATTCCTTAGATGTAACAGAAAGTCAGCTATCTGTGTTACAGAGGTACTGGTTGAGGAAACTGCATTCGCCTTGCACCAGCTTCGGAAGACTTCCCATTTTGACTGATAGACTCTGAGAGTGGATGTCCTCCTTGCTCTGGCAATCGCTCTGGCTGCCTCCTTCGAAAAGCCTCTAGCTCTTGAGAGTCTTTCGATAGTCTGAAGGCAGTCAGACGAAGAGCGTGGAGGCTTGGGTGTACCTTCTTTACGTGAGGCTGACGCAGAAGGTCCACTCTTAGAGGAAGAGTCCTGGGAACGTCCACTAGCCATTGCAGTACCTCGGTGAACCATTCTCTCGCGGGCCAGAGGGGAGCAACCAACGTCAACCGTGTCCCTTTGTGAGAGGCGAACTTCTGAAGTACCCTGTTGACAATCTTGAACGGAGGGAACGCATACAGGTCTAGATGGGACCAATCCAGCAGAAAGGCATCCACGTGAACTGCTGCTGGGTCTGGAATCGGAGAACAATACATCGGGAGCCTCTTGGTCATCGAGGTAGCGAATAGATCTATGGTGGGCTGACCCCACAGGGCCCATAGTCTGCTGCAAACATTCTTGTGAAGGGTCCACTCTGTGGGGATGACCTGACCCTTCCGGCTGAGGCGATCTGCCATGACATTCATGTCGCCCTGAATGAACCTCGTTACCAGCGAAATCTTTCGATCTTTTGACCAAATGAGGAGGTCCCTTGCGATCTCGAACAACTTCCTCGAATGAGTCCCTCCTTGCTTGGAGATGTAAGCCAAGGCTGTGGTGTTGTCGGAGTTCACCTCCACCACCTTGCTTAGCTGGAGGGACTTGAAGTTTATCAAGGCCAGATGAACTGCCAAAAGCTCCTTGCAGTTGATGTGAAGTGTCCTTTGCTCCTGATTCCACGTGCCCGAGCATTCCTGTCCGTCCAGTGTCGCACCCCAGCCCGTGTCCGATGCGTCCGAGAAGAGACGGTGGTCGGGGGTCTGAACAGCCAATGGTAGACCTTCCTTGAGAAGAATGCTGTTCTCCCACCACGTCAGTGTAGACCTCATCTCTTCGGAAACAGGCACTGAGACCGCCTCTAGCGTCATGTCCTTTCTCCAGTGAGCAGCTAGATGATACTGAAGGGGGCGGAGGTGGAGTCTGCCTAACTCGATGACTGAACATCGGTTCCTTCTCAGCATGCTCTGGATGCATTCTAGGGCTTGATTGATCCTTGGGGCCGACGGAAAAGCCCGAAAAGCTCGACTCTGAATCTCCATACCTAGATAGACAATGGTCTGGGATGGGACGAGTTGGGACTTCTCTATATTGACCAGGAGGCCCAATTCCCTGGTCAGATCCATAGTCCATCTGAGATTCTCCAGACAGCGACGACTTGACGGAGCTCTTAAAAGCCAGTCGTCCAAATAGAGGGAGGCTCTGATGTCTGCCAAGTGAAGGAATTTGGCAATATTCCTCATCAGTTTGGTAAACACAAGAGGTGCCGTGCTTAGGCCAAAGCACAGGGCTTGGAACTGGTACACAACCTTTCCAAAGACGAACCTTAGGAAAGGTTGGGAGTCTGGATGGATGGGGACGTGAAAGTACGCGTCTTTCAGGTCTAACGAGACCATCCAGTCCTCCTTCCTGACCGCTGCTAGGACCGACTTCGTCGTCTCCATCGTGAACGTCTGCTTGGTGACAAAAGCATTGAGAGCACTGACGTCCAGCACCGGTCTCCAACCTCCTGTCTTCTTCGCTACCAGGAAGAGACGGTTGTAAAAGCCCGGGGATTGATGGTCCCGGACTATGACTACCGCTCCCTTTTGTAGCAAGAGCGACACCTCTTGTTGCAACGCTAGCCTCTTGTCCTTCTCCTTGTAGTTGGGAGAGAGGTTGATGGGAGATGTTGCTAGAGGGGGACTGCGGCAGAACGGAATTCTGTACCCCTCCCTTAGCCACTTCACAGACTGAGCGTCTGCACCTCTGCTCTCCCAAGCTTGCCAGAAGTTCTTGAGCCTGGCTCCCACTGCTGTCTGGAGAGGAAGGCAGTCAGATCCTGCCTTTTGCGGACTTGGAACCCTTCTTGGATTTGCCACGGTGACTGTCGGCACGGGATCCTCCTCTGCTGGAGGTTCTGCCACGAAAGGGCGGGATGAACCTAGTTGCTGGAGTGTCCACTGCTGCAGGACGGAAAGGTCTAGGCACGGAAGGTAAAGCTTTAGCCTTACGTGCGGAAGATGCCATCAGATCATGGGTATCCTTCTGGATCAGCGAGGCAGCCATCCCCTTGATCAGCTCCTCCGGAAACAGACACTTGGAGAGAGGAGCAAACAACAACTCCGACTTCTGGCAAAGAGTGATCCCAGACGACAAGAAGGAGCAAAGATGTTCTCTTTTCTTAAGCACTCCCGACACGTACGAAGCCGCAAGTTCACCAGACCCATCCCGAATGGCTTTGTCCATGCTAGACATGATAAGCATGGCAGAGTCCTTATCCGAAGGGGAAGTCTTTCTGCTTAACGCTCCCAAACACCAATCGAGGAAGTTGAAGATCTCAAAAGCACGAAAGACTCCCTTCAACAGATGATCCATGTCAGAAAAGGACCAGCAAATCTTAGATCGTCTCATAGCCAGCCTGCGGGGAGAGTCAACCAGACTTGAGAAGTCGCCCTGGGCAGAGGCAGGAACTCCCAAGCCGGGTTCCTCTCCCGTGGCATACCAGACGCTAGATTTGGAAGCAAGCTTGGAAGGCGGAAAGATGAAAGCAGTCTTCCCAGTTGCTTCTTGGACTGCAACCACTCTCCCATAACCCTCAAAGCTCTCTTGGATGAGCGTGCGAGGACAAGCTTGGTGAAGGCAGGAGCAGCAGACTGCATGCCCAGAGCAAACTCGGAGGGAGGAGAGCGAGGGGTTGCAGACACAAACTGTTCCGGATACAAGTCCCTGAACAAGGCAAGGACTTTACGAAAGTCTAAGGAGGGAGGCGTAGACTTGGGCCCTTCTAAGTCGGAGTGCGGTTCATCCAAATGTGCAGCTTCGTCATCCGATACTCCATCATCCGAAAGCTGAGAAGGAAGTGGCAAAGGCGGAGCAGAAAGCTGAACGGCTGAATCCGGCAGCACGGGTGCATGCGTAGCTGCTGCGGATCCAACATCATGCCGCTGCTGGTCAGTCTGCGAGCTGGCAACAACAAAAGCAGAGTGCTGGTGCGTGGGAGGGACTGCCGTGGGTTGCGGAGCATGCCGTATGGGATGCGGAGCATGCCGTATGGGTTGCGGAGCATGCCGCATAGTGTCAAAACACGGCAGCTCTACAGCACCTTCCCACTGCTGATGCGGTAGCTCACGCATGTCAACGGATAGTGCAGCATGAACATGCGTCTGGCAGGGTGGGCTGCGCATCGGTGGTGGAGCTCTCACAGGTGGAGTGTGGGAGCAGGCAGCCGCAGTATCTGCTGAGCGCACAACCGTGGCAGGTTGTAGGTTAACAGGAGCAGTGTCAACCTTCTCAGCATGATACTCTTGCATGAACGCAGCAAGCTGAGACTGCATAGTCTGCTGCATGGACCACTTAGGGTCTACCGTGGTTGGTGCAGCAACAGACGGAGTAGAAGCCTGTTGTGGAACCACTCTACCTCTCTTGGGAGGTGTGCAGTCTTCGGAAGACTGCGGCGAGTCCGAACTGACCCAGTGGCTACACCTGGGCCGTTGGACTCGCTCGGAAGGGACCTTACGCTTGAGAGGTCGTGAGACCTTGGTCCATCGTTTCCTCCTTGAAACTTCTTCCACAGACGAGGAATGATAGGGCTCATTCGTCTGTTTGTGGATGGGACGATCTCTGACAGATACGTCCGCAACCACTGAGGGTACATCCGTACGCTGATCAAGGCCTGCCGAACCCTTTGGTCCTTCGACATTGCTTCTCCCCTGGGCTTGGGAGCTTGCAAGAGGTCACGGACTGGGAGGACGACTGGCACGAACAGATGTACCCTCATGCACAACACTGACACTGACACTTTTCACTTCACTTGCACTACCAACACTTCCCACTGCACTTTTCGCCTTCAGCTCTTTGACATCTGCCAAAAGCTGATTACGGTCATTAGCCAATGACTCCACTCTATCACCAAGAGCCTGAATGGCACGCATCATATCCGCCATGGATGGTTGAGCACTAGTAGCAGGGTCGGGAGTCACCACTACAGGGGAAGGAAAAGGTTAGGGGCATAGGGAGAGGAAAAATCAAAAGAGCGAGAAGAACTCCTCCTGATCCTATCCTTCTCTAGCCTACGTGCATTTTTAAGGAATTCGTTAAAATCGAATTCCGAAAGCCCAACGCATTCCTCACATCGATCTTCCAATTGACAGGATTTACCCCTACAATTGGAACAAACGGTGTGAGGATCTATGGAGGCCTTCGGAAGACGCCTAGTACAAGCCCTAACACTACACTGCCTGTACTAAGGGACTTGAGACTGGTCAGACATCTTGAATTGTAGAAATAGTCAAGGGGGAATTCCAAAATCTAGCAAAGTTCGTTAACAATTAATCCAAATTAAATAAAAAAGCTTGCTAAGCTAATGATAAAGCTTCCTGAATAGCGAAGGCTAAAATTTAGAGCAAATACATCACCAAAATCGTGAAAAAACAACTCCAGAATCAACAGCGTATCCAAGTAGGTCTTGCCGGTGGCACGACAGAGGAAAAATTGAGTTCTTGTTGACAAGAAGTACTTGAGTACCTGTTCACAGATGGCGCTGTTGTGTACACCCCCACCTGTATAGCGATCGCTGGCGTATCCCGACCTTAGATTTCTGTCGGGCAACGGAGTTGACAGCTACATGATCATCGGGTAAGATTAATATTGGAAACTGGTTTTAGCTATCGCCTAATAATACCCTTAAGTAAAGAGCGGATGGTTTGTAAATAGTGAAGGAATAATGTCATTTTAGATGGAATAATCACATCCAAGTAACCTATTCTAGGGTTCCAGGTCTTTCTCTTTACTTACCAATGAGATTCTAATTCAGTAATTGGAATAGCCCTTCTAAACTCATAATTGTTTAACATACAAACCCATAATTAAACCATAGGCTTTATCTCTATGTAAAAAACTTGAATAATTTCTTACCCAAACCTAGGAGGACGAAGACCAAGGTTTTTCTGTACTGCAGCTTCGGTTACATTTATTGGAAGTTGTAGAGCGGTTCATGCCTTTCGTTCTGTTGGATTAATAAATTGGTATAACTAATTTATAACAAACATACAAAATGTAATTGGTATAAAAATTGATGTTGAAGACACTTTTACCAGGTGAATGGATATATATATAGGGAGGGAATTTGTTACAACACAACCTTTTTCACTCGCCAGCCGAGAACGTATCTCTATACCTGATCATACCCTCTCGACGTTCCGAGTATCTGCACCTGTATAAAGATCTACAGAATTCTGAGCGATTAACAGAGATGCACATGATATAAGTAAGGGAAGGGAACATAAAGGTACATGATATAAGTAAGGGAAGGGAACATAAAGGTAGATAAGTTATAGGTAAGGTAAGGGCAGGTGTGGTAAAATTGGGTAAAGAATAGGTATGGCAAGAGTAGGTATAAGGGCAGGTAGCTTTAGGGTAGGTAAGGGCAGGTAAATTGAGGGTAGGTAAGGTAAGAGCAGGTAAGGTAGTGTAAGGCTAAGTAAGGTAAGAGGAGGTAAGGTAATGTAAGGCTAAGCAAGGTAAAGGATAGGTAAAAAGGCTAAGTAAGATGAAAACTAGGAAATGAAAAGGCTGGGGAAAGGTAAGGCTAGGTAAGGTCAAGGCTAGGTAAGGTAAGGCTAGGTAAGGTATGGATAAGCAAAGTATGTTTAGGAAAGGTAAGAGATACTACAGTAATGGTAGGTAAAGTCAAATTGGGTTAAGTTTAACTATACGATATGGAATGTGAGGTTAGGCAAGGGTTAGGTAAAATGTGGGTAAGTAAATTAAGACTGGGTAAAGCGATAGTATACAAAGTGTGGGTAAGGAAGGCAAGAGTTTATTGCCTTTGTCATTTTTTATTCACTGCTTTATTGGCTAATCTAATTTAGCATTAAGTTACGAGAACCGAACAAAATATATACGAGCTTAGGCTATTAAATCCACTTTATCTTTCTATTTCACCCCATAAAAGACCATTTTAACTATTAAACCATATTAATATCAACTTAATTAATTCATATTACCTTCACAGTCATAGAAAACAGGAGAATTACACCACTAATTCAGTAATTAAAACGTAGAAGTATAACATGTGACGGGAACATCATGGCGGACTTGTGTCAATTCACAAAATGTAAACAAACAATGTGTGACGTCATCATCCTCTTCTTCTTCTTGTGTATTTCAGGGCTGCAACTTTTCCAGTCTTAAAAGGACCTTTTGTAATTGATTTTTATCGAATATATTCCAAAAATCATTGTTTTTTATTGTCAAATTCACATTATCAAAGCCAAATTTAGCTGTTTTTCACTTAAATTCACATTATGGAATCCAAATTTAGCTGTTTTTCACTTAAATTCACATTATGGAATCCAAATTTAGCTGTTTTTCACTTAAATTCACTTTATGGAATCCAAATTTAACTGTTTTTCACTTAAATTCACATTATGGAATCCAAATTTAGCTGTTTTTCACTTAAATTCACATTATGGAATCCAAATTTAGCTGTTTTTCACTTAAATTCACATTATGGAATCCAAATTTAGCTGTTTTTCACTTATTCACATTATGGAAGCCAAATTTAGCTGTTTTTCACTTAAATTCACATTATGGAATCCAAATTTAGCTGTTTTTCACTTAAATTCACATTATGAAATCCAAATTTAGCTGTTTTTTTCACTTATTCATTCCCAAATCTTATTCATTTTCATATATCTAGACTCACAATTAATGTGGACATCCTGTCCTTTAGCAATGAATGATATAGCATTTATATTTTTGGATTTAAATAAAATTAAAACCTGATTTCTCAAAATAAGAAAATCTTACCTTTTAAAAATTATCATTTAAGGATGACTTCTATACAAAGATAAAATATTACTTACTAAAATAAAAAAGAAACCGCTAAGGAAATTTCCAAAGTAGCCTACAACTTTTATTGTATAAATTTATCTTTAATATAACTAAAAATTTAAAAAAAAATTGGTCGAGAAACAAAATTATAGGAATTTTAAGTAACACAGAAATAACGTTGTTCTAATTGGGCTGTTTCTAAAATTCATTATATATAAACATTTAAATTTACTCATTTATTATTTTAGAAAAGTAATTTTAATCGAGTGCTTTGCAATCATCTTAGAAAAGATGTTAGATTTTTAGGTTATATATATATATATATATATATATATATATATATATATATATATATATATATATATATATATATATATATATATATATATATGTGTGTGTGTGTGTGTGTGTGTGTGTGTGTTTTATGAATGAAATTAACTGTCCAGTGGTAAAATATATAAACCTAATGCTTAAACAATGGCTTAATAATTATAGCATTATTTATCTTGAAGGACCCAAGCTATGAATTTCAATATATAATTATAAACGTTAATTGGTTTATAATATATAATTAATCTTAATATTTTAAGGCCAAAACCAATTAAACTATAAAAGACACTAATAGAAAGATTTAATTCTTATGGCAATCTATTCTAAGTTACCCTAAACCAGCTTGACCTTTGACCTTGACCTTTGAGCTTGACCTTCCAAAATTTAATCATTTCCAGCATTTTACGTAACAGTTAATCCTTTGCAAGTTTCATTACTCTACGATTAAAATTGTGGACAGGAAGCTGTTCACAAACCAACAAACACACTAACACAAGCGCAAGCACACAACGGAAAACATTGAGTGAGAGAGAGAGTGAATGAGTGAGAGTGGGAGTGGGAGTGAGAGTGAATGAATGAGAGTGGGAGTGAGAGAGAGAGTGAATGAGTGAGAGTGGGAGTGAGAGTGAAAGTGAGTGAGTGAGTGAGAGTGGGAGTAAGAGAGAGTGAATGCGTGAGAGTGGGAGTGAGAGTGAAAATGAGTGAGTGAGTGAGTGGGAGTGAGAGTGAGTGAAAGTGAGAGTGGGAGAGAGTGGGTGTAGGAGTGGGAGTGTGAGTGGGACTGGGAGTGAGAGTGAATGAGAGTGAGTGGGACTGGGAGTGAGAGTTGGAGAGTGAGGGAGTGAGTGGGATTGGGAGTGGAAGTGAGAGTTGGAGAGTGAGTGAGTGAATGGGAGTGGGAGTGAGAGGGAGTGGAGTGAGAGTTGGAGAGTGAGTGAGTGGGAGTGAGTGAAAGTGAGTGGGAGTGAGAGTTGGAGAGTGAGTGAGTGCGTGGGAGTGGGAGTGAGAGTTGAAGAGTGAGTGAGTGGGAGTGGGAGTGAGAGTGGGAGTGAGAGTTTGGAGAGTGAGTGAGTGGGAGTGAGTGAGAGTGAGTGGGAGTGAGAGTTGGAGAGTGAGTGAGTGAGTGGGAGTGGGAGTGAGAGTTGGAGTGAGTGAGTGGGAGTGGGAGTGAGAGTTGGAGAGTTGGAGTGAGTGAGTGGGAGTGGGAGTGAGAGTTGGAGAGTGAGTGAGTGAGTGGGAGTGGGAGTGAGAGTTGGAGTGAGTGAGTGGGAGTGGGAGTGAGAGTGGTAGTGAGAGTTGGAGAGTGAGTGAGTGGGAGTGAGAGTTGGAGGAGGGAGTGAGTGAGAGTGAGTGGGAGTGAGAGTTGGAGAGTGAGTGAGTGAGTGGGAGTGAGACTTGGAGAGTGGGAGTGAGAGTGGGAGTGAGAGTTGGAGAGTGAGTGGGAGTGAGAGTTGAAGTGAGTGAGTGGGAGTGAGTGGGAGTGAGAGTTGGAGAGTGAGTGTGTGGGAGTGGGAGCAGGAGTGAGAGTGAGAGTGGGAGAGAGTGGAAGTGGGGTTAGGATTGGAAGTGAGTGTGAGTGTGAGTGAGTCGGAGAGAGAGAGAAAAAAAAAAGGAACCTTAACGTGGTAAAAGAGTTCAGGTACCACCCTGATCAGCAAAGCTGTACTAGTCAGGGACACCCATAATAGGTTGGTTTGCTGATCATGGCGATACACAAACCCTTTCATTATGTTAATACACACACACACACATTATATATATATAGTATATATATATATATATATATATATTATATATATATATATATATATATATATATATATATATATATATATATATCAGAGAGAGAGAGAGAGAGAGAGAGAGAGAGAGAGAGAGAGAGAGAGAGAGAGAGAGAGAGAGAGATGAACGTTACTTTCTGCGAATACACGGAAATGAAATATGACGTGAATGCTCTCTCTCTCTCTCTCTCTCTCTCTCTCTCTCTCTCTCTCTCTCTCTCTCTCTCTCTCTCTCTCTCCGGTCTTCATAATAGGAAAGAATTCCCAGAAATGGAGTCAGAATTAACGAAGAATGAAGGAATTGAATTCTTGGAAGAGTCCAAATTGTCTTCATCCTAAAATTCTAGTTTTCCGCCATTGAAGACACGAAGATTTCAATCGATCAAAGACATTTGGAATTCCTGAATCTTACGGTCATTTCCATAATAGTTAACACGAATACAAAGGAAATTCATAGGGAAGGCGAACATTACATTCTGGTAATGAACGAAGATGAAAGAGAAAGTCTTCCAGAAAGGTCTCCAGAGGGTTAGATTTGCCTCAGAAGAAAACTATGAAGAAATCTTTCCTTTTTTATTCTTTTTTGATTTCTTTCTGTATTTCTTTATCTTGTGGATTCTCGGTTGATTTATTCGTTTATGTATGTTTGTATGTATGTATATATGTATGTATGATATATAAGAAAAGTTATTATACACTATTCTCTCTCTCTCTCTCTCTCT